>NW_025110224.1:0-39927 GCF_011392965.1 Frieseomelitta varia | reverse complement strand
ACAGAGAATCAACTCTTGCGCTACCATACTAACGAGTCTTGCACGAGCCTTGTGACTGATTTGTTGGCAATGAGTTTAAAAAAAAAAAAAAAAAAAAGAAAAATTGAAATGATTTAATAAAACATAATATTCCCTTAATAAAATGCTTCATGTTGACGTTTTACACAACTCTACATTTGATGAACTTCCGTTCTAACAATTTGGCGATTCTCGCAACAAAAATTTAATGCTTTTTTTATAATCTCATAAAAAAGATAATAGGAACTGCATTTTTTTTTTTTTTTAAATAACTTCGCTCTGTGTTATAAAATTCTACGTAATTTTATACTTGAATTTTACTCGGGGAACAGAGTTTGATTTTGATGATTCGATCAATGTTATCAGTAGACTGCGAATATTTATATTTTTATGAAAATTCGAAATCCAAACGCGGAAAATTAATTTCATCTTTTAAAATGCTATAACGTGCTCTGTATTTTCAATACTTTTGTACAGTTTTGCGTGTTGCGCACCTCCTGTGTATTTTTGCATATTTGAATTTCCCATAAATGCATAAAAGTCCGCAGATGAGCAGTTTTAAAGCAATTGCTTTCGACGATTTCTCATAAAAAGTTAATGTTATTAGTAGACTCGGGAATTTTATGAACGTAATTAAAAGTGTAGCACCTACGTAGATTTTCATTTCACTTTTTTAAATACTGTAGCGCGTTCTGTGCTTTGGATATTCTATAGAAAACGTCAAAGAAACAGGTGGCCAAACTTTATATTCTATTTCACTGTTCCCAAAGGAGAAAAAAATGTCTGAAAATTCTTCCTCATCACTATTGATAAATAGGAAGTATCCCGAAACGAAATTATATTGCCACGTATAAAAGAATCCAGTATATACACCAGAAATCTTTAAATATCTTTGACGCGTGTTTTCCTGCAATAATTCTTTGAAGATTTAAACATTTTTACAGTATATTCCATTATAATCGAAAAATGTCTCACATGATCTATTTTTTCTTTTCTTTGAGAGTAATAGAATACAACACCGAAGAATGGCCACTTATTTTCTTGACACCTTATGTAATTTTGTTTATTTCGTTACAGAATGACTTGAATCGACTCGTTCGAATATATTCAAAACTGCAGATGACATGAAGAAAGTTATGTCAGACGAAAGTTAAATGGTTCCAGGGGACACGTTATCCGATGTAAGTAAAAGGCATACATACATTTGTCTTTTAAAGTGAAATTATACATTTTTCAATGTCGATTAATAATCAGTCGAAGCAGCTCGACATTTTTTATAAAAAAAAAAAGTATTAACCTGTGTGTATTGAAGATGACTAGTTTATGATGTTTCAAGTTCAAATAAATCTATGTGTGACAATGAGTGTCAGAAAGAAAGAGCAACGAATGGGCAACGAGAATGCATATCGAGAAAAAGTATGAACTGAAAGCGTGGATTTGGTCGTTGAGCAGATTAGACAATGTGGATTTGATCGTCAAAGTGAAAGATACGTAGGATTGAGTAGACAGCACTGTAAAAGTAAAATTCATCTAGCTCGGTTCGATTAAACTTAATTTTAACTTAATTATGGCGTCATACTCGATTATTGTACTCGAAATCTCACTTTTAACCTCTTGACCACGCACGTTGAGAATTTTTTGTCCCAAATTGCAACATTTCTTCAGTTTTAAGTTAATTCAAATATACTTAAATAATAATATACTTAAATATACTTAAAATATACTTAAATAATAAATGTATTATTTATGTATATAATTAATATTATTTAAGTTAAATATAATTAATATTATATAATTAATATTTAAATATATTTATTATTTATTATTTATTAAATATATTAATAACTATAATTAAATCCAGGCGAGACGAATGATAAGTCTATTACTTCTTAATAATTTCTATCCAGTGATACCATACCGACGAGTTCAAAAGGAAAAGAAAGCGACAAATTATTGTACACGGTTCGGTCACTCGTTATGGTCCGCGAGCCAGTTGCCAGCGCAAGGGGTCAAAAATCTGAAATTTATCAGAAAGTAGTTGCTTCTAAAAAAAAAACCGTCATATCGCGGTTGCCAACGCTGAGCGATTCGACGTTCGGTCTGCTTGCATGGTCGCGTCCAGTTGCTCAAAGCCAGGAGAGAAGGAACCTTGTGTGTACCTTGCGCTCGAGTCACGGAATCGATCGAGGAGCGTTAGAACCATTTAGACGGCCGGTAACTTCCTGCGGCGCGTGTCCAAGTTGTCCGGAGCTAGGAAACGGAACTGGGGTCGCTCCTGGTCCAGGAGCTCGAGAGAAAGTCACCGAGAGAGAGAGAGAGAGAGAGAGAGAGAGAGAGAGAGAGAGAGGGGAACGAGCACGGAGAAAAGATCAAAGGATCGGCAGGTCGCGAGAAATTCTACGCGAGGTAGCAATCTTTCACAGAGAGGAAGAAACCAGGGGGGTAATTAAGTCGAAATCGAAACAGAGAGCAGAGAAAGAGAGAGAGAGAGAGAGAGAAGAAATAAAGAGAGAAAAAAAGGGGAGAGAGGAATATCCTAGAAGAAAAGATTTCGAACAAACGAAAATAGTGGATTGAATCGAACCACCGGAATTCGACGAAGAAAGAGACAGTGGAATGGCCGATAAAATGGCAGAGAAAAAAAAGAAAGAGAGAGAGAGAGAGAGAGAGAGAGAGAGAAAGAGAAGGCGAAAAAGATCTATCGACGCCAAAGTTACGTCGAACCCAGTGGAAAGGGGTTGAAAGATCGAGGAAGAAAATTGCCGGTTAGAAGCAGCGACCGGCTGGGGAAGAATCGTCGGGTAAAGAAAAGACTGCCGTCTAATAAGGCAGGTGAAAGAGTCGAGGTTCGAGTCGAGGTCTGAAAGGAAGCGGGCATGAAAAGAGGGTGGAGAGGGGGTTCCAGGATCCTGCAGAACAAAAATTATAACTCCTAATTGGTAGGGAACTGCCGCCCCGACTCTGACAAACACCAATCAGGCCCGAATCGATGCCTCGAATCGAACGTTTAACGCTAAATTCCTCGCTCGTTCGAGCAAATTTAATAAACACACGCGATGCGGTAGTGACGAGGACGAGAGTCAACGAGTGTGAGATTGAGCGAACTTACAACCGCGATATACAGGAAACAAGAAAAAGAGAGAGAGAGAGAGAGAGAGAGAGAGAGAGAGAGAAAGAAACGGTCGAAAAGTCGTGCAAAGTGCTGAAATCGCGAAAGATCGAAGATTTGGAAGGGGTTGGAGAAAGGTGGAGGGTGGACGGCAAGGTTTCTTGGTTCGACTTGTGTGCCGGCAACGAAACTAGCGGCCAATGGCGTAACGCAGCTGAGCCATTATTGGAAACTCGTTACATGCACGGTGCCCCGCGCCGTTACAAAGGCACCACCAACCCCGCCAACCCTCGCCGATTTCACCGTGTCGCCGTCCCTGTGGCCTCCGTTACACAACTACTCGGTAGAAGCAACTATGTCGTCGCCGTTAGATCGCACCAACCCACCCCCGACCGCGTTCCACCCTTCTCGCCGCTCTCTGCAAGTTTGTTTTATTTGGCTCTACCTACTTACGCGGAATTTTCTACCGACGATCGCGATACTACGATTTCCCTTCCCTCTGTCTTCCGTTTGCCTCTTCAACTGCCACGAGCGACGATTTCTCGTTCGAAGATGTTTCGTTTCGCATTTGGGTTTCAGCGATCGAATTTCTATCATCGACGAAAGCTTTCATTTCAGATTAAACGAAATTTTCATAGCCAAGATGTGCTAATATTCCAATTCCGTGATATTAATTCTAATAATAGTAAAAAGTCGATTCAAGAGAACTTCAAATGGTGGTGAAAAATGTTGGAATACGAGAGGAGATTTTTCATACGAAAGGGATATCTTAAAATTGTAGTCCTGTTGTATCTCAGTATTGTTGCAGCTTGGTTGAAAATTCTTTGGTTGAGTCGATTTGTCACTCTGGAATTAATATTATAGAATTAGGAAATTAAAAATCGGAAACTTTTTAAATTTCAGGTCATCGTAGAGATTAAAACAATTCTCGTTATGGAAATCATATCTTGAAGATTACTCTTAAATATTTTAATTAGTAATTAATATTTTGAAACAAATTAAATAACGTTGTTAAAATCTACTCCTCCGATATTCCAAAATTTTACACCTCGACTTGAAATTCTCTGGTTGAACAGATTTTTTTGCTATAGAATTAATACTATTAATACTAGAATTGGAATATCAACACATCTTGGCTATTGAACGAAATTTTTAAATTTTTAAAATTTTGTTTCTACCTTGATTAAATTTCTATTGTCGATAAAAATCGAAATTTTTAAAATTCAAGGTCACTGTAGAAATAAAAATACTTTACTTGCCGGAAATTACTCTTGAATATCTCAATTTGTCTTGAATCAATATTTAAAACTTTAAGATTAAGATGTAATTTACATTTTGTACGTCGCAACTTATGTCAATGACGAAACATACTGTTGTCGTATTCGAAAATTCTGCAGCTCGATTGAAAAACTCTCGACTTGAAGTTGAATTGACTTCTCGAAATTGATCCCTCGCTTCAGAATTTTTTTTTTTCGGTTTTCAATGATCGCGTTTCAATGATCCGCAACCAAAGTCAACCTTTGACTTTTTTGTCCTTTATCAACACTTTGCGCTGGCAAATCCGATTGCGGACCATAACGAGCGACCAAACCGTATACAATAATTCGTCGCTTTCTCATCACTGGATAGAAATCATCGAGAAGTAATAAATTTATCATTTAATTATTTTACTTTGCTTGAGTTACACTTGAATATACTTAAAGCTAAGAAAATATTGCAATTTTGGGAAACAAACGAATTCTTGACGTGCGACGTCACTCCGACGCAAGTGGCTAAATTCAGAATCTCCATGACAATTTAAAAGTCTCCCTAATTTGTGAATCTGATCTGCGCTTCTCCGCTACGTTTCAAAAATTCGCGCCTCGATGTTGAAACAAGAATTGACTCTACACTTCGTAAACTCCTGACTCGACGACCATACCCGTGCCACTTGATCGAGAATTCACAGGGTTGATGAATCGGACGAGAGTGTCAATCAACATCCGACTCGTGAGTAAGACACGCGAAAAGCTGCATAATTCAATTCGGAATTCGTTCCGTGGCTAAGAAATAATGGATGGAGTGGTAAAATCGGATCGATGAGAATCGTTGAAACGATCGGCGATCGATCGGAAGGAACAGAGAGAAAGGAGTAGGAAACAAAGAAACATCCGCGGGATATGGCGCGGGTGTTGAAAAAGGCAGCCGGGCAATTGGGCGTCGTGCAATTTTCACGATGCGAACTTTTCGAGCGTCGAAGCGCGGTTAATCGAGCGTTCGAAACGTCGATAACAAAGCCGTCTAATCAGCGCGCATTTTCGACGGACCTTAACGCGGCCATTCTGTAATCAACGGGACTAAATAATTCGGCCGACCCTGCTCGCCTATCGGCTATCCGTTTCCACGTGTCCAATAACGACTGTCAATTTTCCAAGTTCCGACGAAATAGCAGAAAATGCTATCTGGGATGTTTGAACGAGAGAGAGAGAGAGAGAGAGAGAGAGAGGGGGGGGGGCTCCTTTCAAAATGAGTGATCGCGCCTAAAAAAAGAAAAAAAAAAAAAGATAACCAGATTCCGAACGAGGCGAGATACTTTGAACTTTCATCAAGTTTTCAAATTACACTGTTTTTCTCGAATGCGAGGACAATCGTTTTCGTTTGCGTCGAGTAGTTTGACATTTTTTATGGATAAGAACCGTAGCGTAACTAAATTTTTTATTACCATAGTTTTCTTGAATATAATTTATTTTATATTTGTATTTAATTTGTTATAATTTACTTTATGTTTGTATTTAATTTGTTATGATTTACTTTATATTTGTATTTAATTGTATTTAACCGTCAATGTTAAAAAATTTGAATATAATTTACTTTATATACTTGAATATAATTAAATTTGAATATAATTTACTTTATATTTGTATTTAATTTGTTATAATTTACTTTATATTTCTATTTAATTGTATTTAACCGTTAATGTTAAAAAATTTGAATATAATTTACTTTATATGCTTGAATATAATTAAATTTGAATATAATTTACTTTATTACTTGAATATAATTAAATTTGAACATAATTTACTTTATATTTGTATTTAATTGTATTTAATCGTTAATGTCAAAAAATTTTACTACAGTTGAAATGATTCGTAATTTATCTAGGAACATGTCAGATTACTTCTTTCTGTTATTGTTTGTCAAGTTCTATGTAGTTTTGAAAATAGCTAAAAATAATTCAGTATGAAAGGAGAAATAAAGATTGTGATGTTTTAGTTTAGATTTATTAGAAATAGACTAGCTTTCGAGATTCAAGGCTCGGAACTCATTTGCACAATACTAATTCGAAAGTAAAATTCCACTAAATACACAGGCGAATATAAACAACGTGGACAAAAGAAAAAAAAATACAGTTTCATCCCGCAAGATTGTTTAAAATAACTTCATAATGCAATACTACTCCCGTAATCGTAATTCCTATCAACAGAATTGTACGTTACAAGGAATAAAATGATCGCAGACAGTTTCGACCCCCTCTGACAAAGCCTCGGCCAATAAATCAAAAAGTCGCGGACAGCAAACTGAACACCCGGTAAGGCGCGTCGTCTGTTTCTCGGGAAATTTTCGAGCCGCACGAACTGCTCTACTTTGGATTATTATCATCGAGGTGCCTTCTCAAATACTGAAGACGAAGTTGATCGAAGATTCCGCACACGCGACGCAGAAAATTCGACGCCGGTGGAGTGAATCTCTGCGGATCGGCGAGTGCCACCGTGTCGGTGAGATAAATGTCGCAATAATATTTCACACGTAGCGGCGTCGCATGGTTACGAGAACCGTGAGGGGGCGGTAGAGGGTTGGCGTCGTTCAAACTCACTTAAACCCTCGAACCGTCGTCGTCGAAGCAATCCGCGGGCACGGGTTTAAGATTGATTCGAAGAGCTTCCAGTGCATTTATTTAGTGGGCCGCGGGATAAGTCGCCTCCCCCCTCGCGTGAAAAATCACTGATATCTTCCCCTGGTACGTTTGTTCCTCGTATTATACACTACTATTTCCATCGATCGAATTCTTTCTCTCTCTCTCTCTCTCTCTCTCTCTCTCTCGAAGTTAAAATAGCAATGACACGGTGGAAAAATGTAATCTTTTTTTTTACGTTTATCTCCGTTATATTCATACTCGTCAGTGTGATGAATTTCAGAGTTTCTCTTTTTATAATACTCGCGTCGAGATTAACGTCAATTACTGAGATATATAAATTTGTTTTATTTCAATTCATAATAAATTTATCGTTTAAATTGTAACGATTTGTTAAAAACCAGTTATAAAAGTTTTCTTTTTAATAACAGTGACACCGTGTGTACAATAAATGTTCAAAAATGCGAAATGCAGAATTGCAGTTCGGGCTGTTTCTATCAATTTACTTGAGTACTGTTTCATTATTATAGACAATAACTTGAAAATATGAGGAAAGCTGCATCGAGTCCTGTGTTTGAGATAAACTGTTCGATTCTTAATGTTCCGCTCGACTCTCACTCGGAATAAATTGTCGAGAGTTTAAATGTGACACGCTTCGTGTGTAATTTAACGAAGTATGTGGAAATTTTTATAGGAACGTCCATTGATGATCAATAACTGAGACAAGAGGACTTCTTCCTTGAAAAATATCTGTAAAATGAGGAGAACCTTCGACGCGTGGCAGATCGTCAAACTAAAAATAATATTTTGAAAGTGAGAAGTTTTTAATGTATGAAAAATATGAGTGTGAAATTATCTCGTATTGGAAAAAGATCGTAATATTTAAAATGTTCAATTTTCAATACGTATATATATATATACCATATATCGCGAAGGCCGCGCAGAGAAGATTTGATAAATCCATTTTTGTTTATTTTCCTGGGTGCCGCTTCATTTGCAAGGAGCAGTTGAAAAGAAGTATTTTAAAATGAACCGCGAACTGAAGGAGGAAATAGCTTGATATAAAATTGATTCAAAGATATAAAAATCAAGATAGATAGTGATTTTATGTTTTATGAAAAACGAATGATATTACTTTAATTGTTACGTTTCATTTAATCAATATCAGTCTGTGTAGTGATATTTAAATCTGAAATCAAAGAAAAAGAATGTGAAATTGATTGACACAACATATTGAACTTTAAAATATTTTTCTATGAAAGACGATAAATATGATTTAATATCTTTTTTCTTGTTTTACCTGCGTCCTTCAAATGAAATGTCCGATTCGCGACGATTCGTACTTCACTGAATATAAAATATGTTTAAAAATAAAAATACGTGGATATGTGTAAAATTTTACGTGTACGTAAATTACGTATAAAAATACGTAAAATATACGAAAGCTAAGAAATTGAAATCGTATGCAGAAAAAGTTGTCAGGTTTAAAATAATATATAAAATGATCTGCAATCGTTGTCAGATTTTTTTCAATAAAAATTTAACTATGTTACATATTATATCGAAAAAAATTTATCATCAAATTTATATCATTATGTTGATATAAATTTATTATACAAGCACAGGATGTACTGTATCTTGCAAACTACAATGTTGTAAAAATTTTATTAATGTATAAATTATACTGAAATAGAACTAAACTCTGACTGGAAACTTGACGTAATATAAAGCATAAAAATATAAAAATATTTATAGAAAATCAATACAATAAAATCAGAAATTTCACATGTCACAGTGTAATGTTTGAAGAAATGCATAATTGAATAATGAAAATATATAGATTGCAGTTATACAATCATCTTGATCTTTCCGTGTTGTATGTACGTACATGCGAAAGACGAAAATACAAAATTATGCTTTCACGTTGCACAAATATAAATGTAACACCTATAAATAAAGATTTGTACGATGTCCGATGAAAGTTACAAAACGACGAGCCAAGAAGGCAAAAGATTTGTCATATTTTCTAATCAGAAGTTAATATTTAAAAAAACATCGCGTAGCGATGCAATGAAAGTATATATATATACTTAAAAAAGGTATGAAAACATCCCGAACATTCTGCATTTTATATTGTATACCGCAAATGAGATTTTTATTGCACAAAAATACGCGCAGAACTATGCTATTCGATCACAAACAAAGCTGAATAAAGGCTATTTTTACAGTGTTCAACAAAGAAAAAAAAAAAAAAAAAAGAAAAGAAAATGAGAAATCGACGAGCCCAAGAACACAAGAGAAGAAGGCAATATCACCTATACTATGTCTCACCCCTCAGTCAGAAGCCTCACCCCTATCGGTCATCGGATATCTAGGAAACACGAAGAGGCTCTAAAGGCATTAACGACTTTCGAGACACATTTTAAAACAGAGACAAGCCGTCCCACCACGATTCCCGATCCACCGCCCCTCATGTAGAGTGTCCAGACACAAAAGGGAACAACGGTTCATTATCGAAAAATTGATCTGATTAGACGGGTGGTCCTCTCCGTCAGAACTTCTCGCCGGACATCCCTCTCGATTCCCACCGTCTCGTCCTTTACAGAATCGAGACCGCGAATTAAGGGCCGGTTCAACTCTTTGTTCCCATCCCTTCTCGCCAACACCGCGGAACTTCCCACCCCCGAAACACACCGCGTTAATTGGCGCAGTTTTAAAAGTGTTGCAACGCCAGGGTGAAATTTCGCGCCAAGTCTGGGAAACTTTTCGAGATGTTCGATCGATTCGGTTCGTAGGGGGATTCGTCCTTGTGGACGGTGCGTTCGCATGGATCTCTTAATTGAAATGAAGACCGGGGGAGGGGGGGGGGGGGAGGATGATTGCTATTTGGACTATCAGTCCTTTAACTTCTTGCGCTGGAATGACGTGCCACGCACGTCGAGAATCTTTTGTCCCAAATATTTTCTCGGTTTTAAATAGATTTAAATGTAACTCAGGAGCAAACAAATAATAAACTTATTCTCGATAATTTTTATCCAGTGATATCATACCGACGAGTCCAAAAAGAAAGCGATGTATCATTGTATACGGTTCGGTCACTCGTTATGGTCCGCAATCAGTTGTCAGCGCAAGTGGCTAACATCTTGCGCTGGAATGACGTGCCACGCACGTCGAGAATCTTCTGTCCCAAATATTTTCTCGGTTTTAAATAGATTTAAATGTAACCCAGGAGCAAACAAATAATAAACTTATTCTCGATAATTTCTATCCAGTGATATCATACCGACGAGTTCAAAAAGAAAGCGACGTATCATTGTATACGGTTCGGTCACTCGTTATGGTCCGCAATCAGTTGTCAGCGCAAGTGGCTAACCTCTTGCGCTGGAATGACGTGCCACGCACGTCGAGGATTTTTTTTGTCCCAAGTTGCAACATTTTTTCAATTTTAAGTATATTTAAATGTAACCCAAACAGAACAAATAATAAATTCATTACTTTTCAATAATTTCTATCCAGTGGTATCATACCGAGGAGTTCAAAAGGAAAAGAGAGCGACGAATTGTTGTATATAAGGTTCGGTCACTCGTTATGGTCCGCAATCAGTTGCCAGCGCAAGTGGTTAAGTGCATCTGAATATTTCATGTACAATCCCGTTTATATAAGTAGTACAAGTAGCATATTACAAGAAATAGGAACACTTTCTGATTTTATGTGAGATGATTAGCTTCGTTTCTCAAGAAAATAATTGTTGCAGTTGTAATTAAAATAAATAATTCTGATATTAAATAAAATTAATCTTTATAATTAAGTTAAAATTAATCTTTATAATTGTATTATGTATATATATATAATATTAAAATTATATTTTTTATTATATTATAATAAATTATTTTATGTAGTATATATATATTATATTAAAATTAATTTTTATAATTGTATTATATATATATATATATATATATATATTTCTGTTATACAAACTAGTTAAAGAATTTATTATGAAAAAAGAATAGTGGTGGAGGGAGATTCATCTTTACAATAAAACACTAGTATCATTTTGATAAAAAGCACAAGAGAAGAAGAAATTTATATGTTTAATTGCTAATCAACGTTTATTGAGAAATCAAATTTTTACCTCGGGAAGATTTTGAGATCGTCGAAGCAGAATTCGAGTAGTTTCAAGGTAACGATCTTTGTTCAAAGACGAGACACTAGAGAAGTTTGAGGGATAGTAGAAGTATTGAAAGTTTCAAGGTATGGAAATTCCGAAGTGGAAAAATTAGAATTTTCCAGCTCAATATTCGGACGTATATTCTCTAATTGATTATATTCGTCAAATATTGACCGTATTTTACGAAGAGTAGTTATATTTAGTATTAGAATTATCTATTTTTTAATACCAACTTAAGTTGCAACTAATGGTACATCTTAGGTATTCGGATAATTTTATTGACATCAGTTTAGAGAAAAGATGAAATAAAAAATCAGAATTCATACGACGTATAGAGTACGAAAGAAAGAGCTTTATAACTAGAATTTCATTTTACTTACAAGAGAAAATGATTAGTAATAACATAAAAATTGTATGTTAATCGTATTTATTCCAACTTACCAGCCAATAATTTCTATAAATAAATTATTTCAATATGAAACACGATTTTTTACACGTTTACAAGAAATCACGTATACGAGGTAATACATAAAACACGGGAAATTAACGTGCTTTTTATAACGTGCGGCAAATAAAACAATTTCCCGTCGGAATTTCATTTTTTCAATTATATTCTCAAATTTGCATAAAGATCAGCGGCCTGGCGATAAGTATACGAAATGAAATTTTCAAAATTTGGGCACATGAATATTTAATTTTCGAATTACGCCGCGTTCGAAGGGTTGAATACCGAAAATTCGGGTGGGAAAAACTCGATCCGCGTTTATCGTACCGCCACGAGGGCAGAGACGGATGGAAAAAGGATGGAGAGTGGCGGAATGGCGTGGAATTTTCGCGGTCGCGCAGCGAGCAACGCGTTAACGCGATATTGTTGCTTGCAGCGTGCGTTTGACAAGAGTCGACAAGGTTCAACGATATCTTCAGGCGATCACGCGCCGTGGAACAACCGCGTGCGATACTAATTAACTTTGTTAACAATCAAATAATTATTAATCGGAGCGAATAATCCCAAGGGGCGCGAGTGAAGGGTTTGACAGTCGGTTGACAGTTTCTCTGCGTAGAAGAATCTGTCAAGGCGACGAGGTTTTCCTTTTCTATCGAGATTGATAAGCAAACGAGGAACGTATAAAGGCGTGGATTTCAAAGATGTAGCGGACAGTTCGGTAAATGAGGATTTTTCGGACTGTTAAATATTTCGAATTTTATCAGACACGTAGATAATTCGGACAAGTGTATCCGGTTTGACAAATGACTCTAGAAAAACGAATTTAACACTTAACTAGGTTAACCAAATTAACTATTAATTGATCAACAGGTATAAACTTCAATTAAATTTCAATTGGCCATCTTCTAGATAAAGTTTATCTTGAGAGAAATTTATATTTTATCTTTTAGATAAACTATTTTTCTGTGTGTAAAACACCTAGTAGCAACGCTTTATTTGACTCAAATATTGATCAATTTTACTGAATTTTTTTTAATGATTTTTGTTAAAAATTTTACAGATACGAAACAGTTTATTTTTTGAGATTCGAATGATTTTTCGTAAAGTATAGATAAATAAAGTTTGTGTACTCAGTTATACTATAAAGTTCTTTTTCTTTATAGTTCCTAATAAAAATTTCATGTTTTAATCGTCGACAATTCTAAATCGGTATTAAATGAACTCCTGCTGGTCGAGTACTGAACTTCTGCTGTATAAACAAAAAATTGTTAGGGGAAGAATCCCCTCAGTGAAGTCCTATTATGTGAACTCCACATAAATCATCTGCCTCCCGGCAAGTTCATGTAAACGAAGTTCTATAAATGTATGTGTATAAAGTAAATAGTAAAACGTATTAAATTGTCTTTTAATTAACAATTTTAAATTTACGATCAGCTGATTTTTTAAAAAGATAGTAAGTCACTAACTCACGATTGTTGAAATACTGTTTTTGCAAATTAACCAAAGTGTCTGAATATTTACTTATAAACAATAACATGATAATCACGTACGAACTATTTGTTTCACAAGTTTATATAGTTATCGTCCTTTTGACTGACGCCTGAAGCAATTTTTATTTAATCCTCGAACTGACTGAAAAGTTGCCAAATCAGGTCACTTTTAATCCATATCGGAATTGCAGATATTAAATAGCAACCAGTGAAGACTGTACAAGGAAACGAGAGCATGAAAATATTCTACGAATTTATAACTTTTTTCTTTATTTACAAGTAATACAGAAAACAGCAGTCTGCACGGATCAAAAGTGACCTGGTTTGGCAATTAATAACTTGATAGAAATACGAGTGACATACATTGCCGGAATGGTTACGTGTTTTATAAAATATAAATGTTAAAATGTGAGTGAATTTAAAATTCTTTCACTTTAAGATAGCTTCTGATCAGAAATCTATTGAACCAAAATATATAAACAATTTACAGTTGTATGTTCAATCAATTAATAATAGATTTAATAAAAAAGGAAATTTTAAATTTTCAGCCAATAGTGTCCAATTTGTAGATACTTAACAAATTGATTATTTTTTAAACATCGTCTCCATAAATTCAGCCTGCACATTGTACAGTTTTATAACGTTATTAATATGTACATACGTTTCGTAAAACATTCATATATATCACTCTTTTCTGTCGTTATTTCCTGTTGGTTATACAAAATTTGTTCATTTTCATTGGCAATCCAACAAAAAATTTATCTGTTAAGAGACTAATATTTTTAGCACGATATGCATCACTGATGGTACATATAGCTTGAATGGTCGTGGAACGTGTAACAATTCAGTAACATCGCAGATCAACATTCAAATTACGCAATACATCCTTAATATAACGAAACAATTACGCCCAAGTTTTGAAATAGATCCTCGCACGAGTCAATTCTACAAAAGGCAAGAGCTTTCCACTTCCACATTCAATTTGGTCAAAATAGAACAATCAACAAATGGAACATCGTGTTCAAATGATAAAAAACTCAACGCGCACGAATCCAAAAGCGACATTCCAATTCCAAATAAACTATCTCCAAGTCATCCCTACGAAAACCGATTCTAAACGAGATGTCCCGTCCCCAACTTGATCAAGCTCTCTGCAGATCCTCCAGTCTCTAAAAGAACAGGGCGACGAATAAAGGGAACGAGTCTCTGGCTCCCGATGATGACTCCTCTCTAACCCGACGTTCCTCCAAGATAAATAAAATGGAAAAAAAAAAGAAAGAAAGAGTACGGAGTACGACGACCGCGGACAGGAGCTCTAAAAAAAAAAAAAAAGAAAAAAAAAGAAAAAAAAAGGAAAAAAGAGGAATGAAGTGAAGGGAAAAGGGAGAAAATAGAAAATCGGGAGAGTGGTATAAGGGATCGATCGGCGTCGAAGCGACGGCTAAGTCGGACGAAAAACGTCGGAGGCACGTCGAAGTAGCGAGACGAGGGAGGTAATCTCGCTACTCTTCGGCCGCCTCATTCAAATCCTACGCTAAATTTCAATCTGACGTGTACAAAAGTCGAGCCCTTCCGTCCCCGCCGCCGCCGCCGCCGCCAACCACCCACCCACCTCCTCCTCCACCTCTGCCTCCTCGTGACATAGCAGCGACTCGTGCTCGAGGCAACGGTCCATTTCTGCGATCCTCCGCCCCCGGACCACCCCATCGCCCACGTACATCCCCGATGCACACGTGTGCACCAGTCCATTTGAATCTAGCCACTCGAACGCGCCCTGGTACACTGCCGGCCAAAAGTTCGCGTATGAAGGACGATGACGATTATGGTGATCATGTTCGGCGGAGGGACGCGGAATTGGAAGGGCGAAGGTCGTTTAGCGTGCGATATTTTGAGATGGTAAGAGAAAAGGACGGATGCTTAGCTCTATTGCAGAATGGTTTGTAATTGTATTGCGAATGTTTAGGTATTTATTTATTTGACAATTACAGTAAATTTTAAATATAGTATTATTTATAATACTGTAAATAGGATAATACTTATATAGGATGTTTAGGTATTTAATTGATAATTATAGTAAATTTAAAATATAGTATTATTTATAATACTGTAAATAGGATAATACTTATATAGGATGTTTAGATATTTATTTGATAATTATAGTAAATTTAAAATATAGTATTATTTATAATACTGTAAATAGGATAATAAATTTATATAGGACGTTTAGGTATTTAATTGATAATTATAGTAAATTTAAAATATAGTATTATTTATAATACTGTAAATAGGATAATAAATTTATATAGGACGTTTAGGTATTTAATTGATAATTATAGTAAATTTAAAATATAGTATTATTTATAATACTGTAAATAGGATAATAAATTCATATAGGACGTTTAGGTATTTAATTGATAATTATAGTAAATTTAAAATATAGTATTATTTATAATACTGTAAATAGGATAATACTTTTATAGGATGTTTAGATATTTATTTGATAATTATAGTAAATTTAAAATATAGTATTATTTATAATACTGTAAATAGGATAATAAATTTATATAGGATGTTTAGGTATTTATTTGACAATTGTAGTAAATTTAAAATATAGTATTATTTATAATACTGTAAATAGGATAATAAATTTATATAGGATGTTTAGGTATTTATTTGACAATTGTAGTAAATTTAAAATATAGTATTATTTATAATACTGTAAATAGACTAATACTTATCTAGGATGTTTAGATATTTATTTAACAATTATAGTAAATTTTAATTATAGTATTATTTATAACACTATAAATGGGATAATAAATTTATATAGGATGTTTAGCTGTTTATTTGACAATTATAGCAAATTTTAATTAGTAAATTATACAAGTACGTGTATCGTAGAGCCTCTTTTTTTATAATTTTAAAATATAGAAAAAATGGATATAAAAATGGAGAAACAACAATAACAGTTCTGGACTTTCTTGTGCAATAGTTTGATAATAGATTAATACAATTGGTCGAACAGGTCACGAATAATAATAGATTAATAATAGATTTCTTCTTCATAATTTTGCGATTTTAAGATTCAAAAAAGATGTAATTAGGAATTAATAGCCAACTATAATAATATTAATCAATTCGTAACTTATAAATTGTATATAATAAACTTTTTTATCACAATTTTACAATTTAATGAAGTGATTTACGAAATTTCACTAATAACATTGGATTAAATTATACAGGTTAAATGTCTAATGATAAATAATTCTTCCGGAAATAAGGTCAACATTTTTTCGCCCACGCAAAATGTTTTTTTAAACGGTTATTTGTAATTGTAATTATTTTTATCAGAAATTTCGATATTTATTTTAATACGGTTGGTAATTAAATCTTTGACGCAACAGGGCAATAATTTAATGTTAATATCTTTTGTGCAAACGTGATGGATGGATCACAGATCATTTAAGTATTACACGCTCGCGATTCGGAAAATAATGTCATAATGAGTCAAACGTTGCGTAGGTATTTGTATTTGAATATTATTTTATTTCATCGTTATATCATTTCATTGCGCCGAACATTTTATTCGTAACAATTACTCATTTCTACCTGCACCATCAAAATGAAGAGCAGTAATTAATTGCGTTTCGCTTTGTGCGAAATAACAAACAATAAAAGCCGGTTTCTTTCGTTGCAACAATTTATCTCACTCACTATCCTTAAAAACTTTTAAAAAACAAAATTGACTGTGGAAACATTTATAAAATACTTTGTTCGTATATCAAAGTCTCCATTGAAACTAAAAAAAAAAAAAAAAAAAAGACAACAGAGTATAAAACCAAAGTATAAAAAGAAATCGAAATAAATCGTACATTATCGTTTATGGGTGGACATTCAGGTAATTTGGTCAGAATTCAGTATTTAAATTCAACGACAATCGTAAATTACCAATGAAAAACAACATCTACTTTATTTTTATAGAAACTATCTTTTTATAGAATCAGCTATAAATTTTAAACTGCAGTTTACTGATAGTATCTTAATCTAATTTTTGATTAGTCTAAATAATTCTACGAACATTATCAATTGTCGTGGTGTAATCCATTATACGTAATTGTAATTGATTAAAAAGAATATCGTTAATTTCGAAATTGAAATGTTACATTCTGTCAAAAAATAACAATATATGGAACAAAGGAAAGAGCAAATCTTTTTTTCGCGCACGTCGAGAATTTTTCGTCCCAAGTTGCAACATTTTCTCACTTTTATAAGTATATTTAAATGTAATCCAGGCGAAACGACGAGTTTATTACCTCTTAATAATCATACCGACGAGTACAGAAGAAAACGAAAAGCGACGAATTATTGCATACGGTTCGGTCGCTCGTTATGGTCCGCGAGCCAGCGCAAAGGGGCCAAAGGGCAAATAAATCTCCGCGAATGTGCCCTACACAAGTCTATAAAATCTGCAAATCCATCAATCATCTCGACCGCCCTAGTGTTTCCAACATTCGAAAAAACAAATTCAAATGCAGCCTCGATGATTCATCGAGGTCAAGACGAGACGAGTGTCGTCTGGTGCAACTTTTGCGCGGTAATGTACTACGCGTGTCGGAAAGAGAAAAATACGGAGAGAGAGAGAGAGAGAGAGAGAGAGAGACAGAGAGAGAGAGAGAGAGAGAGAGAGAGAGAGCCACCCTCGACGATGGTGGAGTCCTTTTAAACCGGCCACCCCCTTTCGACGGCGTATCCATCGGCCAAGCGTCCATTTCCCTCGATACTGCCTGGCAATCCGTAGTGTATCGGCTCGCGTGCTCCACACATACACACACACACACACACACACACACACACACACACACACACACACACACACACACACACACACACACACACACACATACAGGCAGTAGGCGCACCTAATTAAACTTTGCCAGGGTAGAAGAGCACGTTAGACTTTCTCATTCGTTCGGCATCCTTTCTTGCAAGCCGAATCGAACGGAGGCTCGCTCCTTTCCGCGAATTGCGACGAGAAGACGGAATTTTTGAGCTCGTATCCGGAAGACTGATTTTATTCTACCCCCTCACCGCCCCGCCCCCCCCCCCTCCCCCCTTCGCCGAACCGTTCTTTGTCGTTGTTCTCTATTAGAACGGACTGCGGAGGAAGGAAAAATGAATGTTCGAATTCGTCGTGGAGGGACGACGCTCCTCTCGCGGAATTCCTTTTGGTCGACGGGCGTTCGGCCGTTGCATTTGGGGTTGAACTTGGATTTTGAGAGGAGGAGGATGATGGCACGGACGATGAATCGGTGATTAGATTGGAGGAGGGCGGAGATGGAGAGCGGTAAATGGATTTGTGATTAGTATTTAAATCGATGACGACGGTGTCAATATATATATTCGATACTGGAATTTGCAATCTTCTGTAAATAAAAAATATATATATAAAATATAAAATATATATATATATATATATATATATATATATATATTCGATACTGGAATTTGCAATCTTCTGTAAATAAAATATATATATAAAATATAAAATATATATATATATATATATATATATTCGATACTGGAATTTGCAATCTTCTGTAAATATTGTTGCTCCCGAGGACAAATGAATAACTTTAGTTTCCATTGAACTAAATTCTATTAATAGTAGTGTAGTGAAAAGACGCTGAAGTAAAATTTTAGATCGGAACGAATCGAAACCATATTAAACGGTAGCTGAAATTTAGATAAACGAAACAGTACAATAGAAAGAAAAAAAAAAGACAATAAAATGAGACTTGAAATTCGACTGAAATAATTCCAATTAAATAAAGGGCAAGCGACGTAAAATTTTGAGAATGGAATGGTATGTTAGAATAATAAATTAAATAATAGTTTGATAAATTGACCAACAATAAGTTTTCTCTTAAATTTACAGAACTCATTTCTCTATCACACATTGAGAGATTTCTCTCGAAACATTCGCGATCCTTTTGTTTGTCGCGATAACCAGGGCAAAGAACGAGAAACACGGTAACTCGATGATAACAAGAAAATGAAATTTCACCCATTAGGAAAATATAATCGAGCTCTTTCCCGATAGAAATTTTCGAAAATAACTCGCTCGTCTTCCAAGCGAGGATCGATCGATAATAACTGTGAGCTAGAATTTTCGACGGGCATAATCGATTTGGAAAATTCACGCGGAGCGTCCGAAGAAGTCAAGCGATCCACGGGATCAAAATACTGCGAGCTCGACGGGGCTTCGGATTATTCAGAGCGCCTCGATGGCGGTTAGATCGATAAAAAACGGGAACCGATTAATTAATTCAATTATGCCGGATAACGTCGATCTTCCTTCTGTCGCGCGAAATCGCGCGCCACTCCTCTCCCTCTCCCCCCCCCCCTCCCCCGAATTTGAATTTTTGGCGTATATTCCAATGCACGGAATATAATCTCGATTTCTTCTCTACCCATTCGTCGATCGTATAATTTTCGTCGCGAATTTATGCAAATTTTAAACGTTAGAAGAAGCGCGGTCTTTTTGTTCTCTCTCAACCCTTTACACAACTGGAAGCCGCGTGAATTTTTGTTCAAAAGACTTGGAGCTTCGTTTTATATAATTTGTTTAAATATTTCGACAAATGTAATTAACATTAAATGTAATACGAGTAATAATGATATAAATATGAAATATAAAAGATAGTAAATATATTTCCTTAATCTTGTTGCTCTATTTGAGTTTACATATGTATATAACGCGTAGTGAATGTTATATTTCAACGAATATTATTAAAATGTATTTGAAATATTTGGTTTCAACATTCAAATTAATTTTACGATCTCTTTACGTACTGTTTATGAATAAAATATTGCGACATCTGTTTTAAAAGAATCTAAAATAATAAAAATGTGAGAAGAATAGCAGGCTTAAATATTAAACGTTTTATTTACGATACTAATAATTCCAAGCGTCGAAACTGTAATTAATCTACCATTTGAAAGTGAAATAATATTTATATATTTCATAAAAATATACGGAATACTTTATTTCATCTAGAAAGTAGACGATACTTTGATCAAATTCATGTCACAGTAATCGTGGTACGATCGATAAAGAAATAATTATACTTGAACAGAAAAATAAATGAGAGATACAGAGGATAATTTTCTCATACGATGCTCTTTCGTTCTCGAGAAGATCGAGTTCAAAGACAAATACTATCATTCGCATGATATATGAATGGCTGAGAAACTAATCAGTGTAAGTTACTTTTTATTAAAATTAATCTTGTACTGTGCAAAATACTTGACGAAACTTTTCAATTGACAGTCGTTATAACATGATTACTGTAACATAATTATTGTGATGCAACAATTAAACTGTTTCGACCGAAAGTTTTGTCAGCAAAAGTATGTTTCCATGGCACAGATTATTTTTGACTAAACCACTGAGTTAAGTATATGTAAATTTAATTAATTCCCAATTGCTGAACAATCAACAGAAAGTTATTCCATTATTAAAAAAATAAATCAAAAATAAAAAAGGAAATTCTCTTTGCGTCAAATCTTGTTTTCGAAGGTATACCATTTTATCGGAAATAAAATTTTTTCGAAAATAAAGCCAACCATTTCAAACAAATCTTACTTTCGATTTATTTTTACGTATAAAATAATCTCTTGCTGAATGCTGTCCAGTCAGGGATTAATGAAATTTATCTATATTTGACAAGTCCTCAAATTTGACCTTTTCTGAAAATGAAATGTCACATGAGAAAATGTCATCCTGTATTTTCTACTTAATTTTTCATGTAGAATTACTAAGATATGTATGACTACAGACCAATTCCCTATTAATTTTATTATTAATTTGAAATTAATACTGTAGATATCCATTTATTTTAGCGCATTTTTAACGAAAGAATTTTAAACGATAACGCAGAATTTTAATTTTCTAATACTTGGATTTGATGAAGCCATCAGCCCAAAACTTTCTTTAAAATTATCCTTGACACTGAAAGTCATGGTCAAATTTTATTTCATCAATATTCGACTTTTTCCATCATTGTCACCGAAATATTCTAATTAAACAATTATTCTAAGTAACACGTTAATACACGAACGAGAAATGAAATATACTTTTGCAAACGAAAATCGCTAAAGTTATTAAATCTATAAAAGACGAATTGTTATAATTTCAAGTGATTGTATACATATGAAAAGACTGTAGACGATACAAATGACTTCAAAATAAAATAAAATAAGAAATTTAAAAATAATAAAATATGTTTTCTTCATTCTCAAAGACGCAAAGAGCAATATATTATTCGTTCTTGTCATTTTATGCATTTTCGTATTGCATAAAAGTGAGATATTGCATTTTTTCGTTATCAATACGTAGAATGGTCTCCTTTTTCCTTTTTCACGTACAATAGACATTTTCATACTTTGACATTTCGTGAATTTAAAATTGAATGCACGTTTTGATAAAAGCATTAATATATCAGCAGCATATAAATGCTTTCTTTATCACAGAAATGCATCTTTGCGTCACTATATACTGTAATGCTTAATCTTTTTCAACTCTATAGCTAAAGAAATAATCACTTTAGGACTTTTGAATCGGGACTTTTGTATCTATGTGTGTACGTATTTCCACTTTTGTCATCGACAAACCATCGAAATATTAAATCTTCTATAATATAATATATACAAATGAAATATATACAAATAAATTTTTAAATATGTTCTCTACATATATGAAATTTGAAAAAAATGTTTCAATTTCATTTCGTAATATGACTAAGAATAGCTCCATAGTGGAGATTTGTTAGAATCGGAAGAATGAAACTTCATTGAAAGAAAGAGTTATATATTGCAAAATATCAGAAAATAGAAATTCCATTTGGTCACAAGAATGGAGCAAACAGCTCGTTCGTCTGAACCCAAATTACGCTAGTTAATTTCTAATTAAACGACATTCACATTAGTCTTTCTCAACGAAACGAATCTCAGTTATTATTCAATGACCGTTCCAACGATTAGGAAACTTAATTAGACCGAAAAAGTCTGTGTGATTGATGTGCGTGTCAAATAAAAGAAAAAAAAAAAAAAAAAAAAACAAAGAAGCCAATGAAAATCAAAAAAGAAACGAATGAGAACGATATGCCTTGGTTCCCCCAAAAGAATTTTCACGCGACGCGAGGTATCAACCTCCCCCCTCGATAAAACGCTCGATCAAGCATCGTGAGAATCTACTTTTAAAATGGCTGAATAATCTGTCTAAAAGGGTTCTAAAGTGGCTATGCTAAAGATGTGATCGTTGATCTAGCTTTCAGGGTTGTTAGAAACATACAAGAGGATAGAATTGATCGTGAGAGAAAAGTACCAGATCTTTAGGAACGACTCGACATTGGAATAAAACTGTGATTTGGACAAAATCTTAGTAATGGAAATTTGCAGCTTCTAAGGTACTATGACAGAGTATTACAAGTGGTTCCTACGTTCTTTTCTTTTTTTTTTTTAAACAAAATACGTCTACTTCGTTGGAGGGTAGATTACGATGTACAATAATACAAAGATCCAATTTCTCGACGATGAAAGAACGTTTCTTTTGAGATAATACGTTTTTTATATACACTATCGTTTTCTCTGGACGACGGAGGACGCGCAATTGAAGTAAAATATTAAAGTGATGTATTTTGATATTACCATATGAGTTGTGAAACTGTTGATGATGAGACTCGAGACCGGTTCCTGGGTGGTGGATATCCAGCATGGCATCCGGCTCGCCTCCGCTCTCAGAGCAGTTGCTCAGGGCTAAAACCAAACCGATAGACACACACCTTGCGTTTAAGCTTCAAATCAGTTTGCGTTGGTGACGATCCGCCATAGCGCGGAATACCCTCGCCTTATAATTTCTTTCGCGTCTCGCGCTTTGATTCTCGACGCCTTCCTCTCCCCTTCGTTGCTCTTTCATTGTCCGATCAAGATTAAAAAAGTCAAATCTGAACTTCGAACTGCCGTCATCGAACTTTCGAGGTGCTGAAATTTTTGCGTTGCATTTCGAATTTCACAGAATTTTTCTCTCGGATACGATCGAAAACTCCGAATGTTCAGGCGTGAGAGACTTCAAATTTTCGAACTGCTTCGAACGTTCGAAACTTCGAACGCTTGGACGTTTGAAACGTCAAATTCTCAGGCATTTTCAAACATCCAAATTTCGAATCTTCCGAACGTCGGGAATTTGAAAAACATTTCGAACTTTCAAATTCTCAAAGTTCCTGAACTTTCGAGTCTTCGAGCATGCGCAGAGGTTTCCCGAACCTCTGGATTCTTAAACGCTCGAAATTTCAAACTCTACGTGCATTCAGTCACTGAAAGAACAAACACGCGGTTCGAAACTTCAGCAAAGATTAATGAAAACACTAGGATTCAGATTTTCAATTTGTCGAGCATCAGGGTGCATGTAGGGTGAAGGGGTGAGACGACGAAAATCATTGAATGCGGCGCAGCGCGATCGTTTCGTTTCTCTCTCGTTTGCGATCGTTCTTTCACCCGTGGTACGTGACTTCGTTCTCCGTTTCCTTGTTTCGAACAAACTGAAGAAAATCGGCAAAAGAGACAAAACGTGCCGAGAAAGAAATCATAAAACACAAAGCAGGGGGTATGTCGCGCGTATACGCTCAACTTATCGATACAAACTAAATCGTTTGGCCGATCGAGGGCGTCTTCGAAGCATAATTCCATTATATATCGTTGGCTTACAATCATAGAATCGTGAGACATCGTTCTTAAAAAAAAAAAAAAAGAAAAAAAATCTATGCTCTCTTAATCGCTGCAAAAGATCCTTTCATTTTCGCACTTCTCTCTTATACTTCGAGAATTTCCAAAAATTTCATGGTCGCTTATGGCAGTAACCGATGAACCCCAACTTCGAAGACACCATCCTTGCCAAAAAATAGTTTACTGTGAAACCGAGGGAAAAGAAAGACCAAAAATAAGAAAATCAATAAAAATAAATAAATGCAAACAACAGAACGCAATAGAGTGGCAAAGAGAAACGAATAGAAAAAAAAAAAAAACTAGAATGGGACGGTGGTGCGGCAAAGGATAGTAAATAGAGTCTCTGTCGAGAAAGACGACCGGAAGCGGGAGAGAGGAAATGGGTGGTGGGTGGGGGGGCGGTGGAAGGTGTTGGCGGGCAAACTGAAAGGAAAAGTCGACGAAAGAAACGCGGAACGAAACCATTGCCGAGAATCGCGAAAACCGTGGATCGATTCGTGGTGCGTGTCTTTGTCTATCTGTTTGGCTGGCTCGAGACGAACAGGCTCGTTCGGAAAAACGTGTCCCCCGGACTGTTTGGGACTCGATGAACCCCGCGAGATATCGATTTCACGCTCGACGCCTCGCGACCAAGCGTGTTCCTTTACGACTTTTTTCGTCTTTTTTTCGACTTCTCTTTCTCTCTCTCTCTTTCCGTCTTTTTTTCCGTTTTACTTCTGGAGAATCTTCTGGGACCTTGTTCCGCTGCGATCTTCCGTGGAGACTTCCGATCTTCGGGGCGACGACCGGGCGGGGAGGACATTCGCGAGTATTTTCACGCTGTGGTTTATTTCGTGGAGTGTTGGGTGAGGGAGTGGGTTGTGGCGGTCTCGAAGAAGAGAAATTGAAATTTTCTCATTTAACGTGGAATTGGAGGAAACTTGAAATTGTAAAGATTTCGCGATTTCATTGGCACGACGATACTGAAAGAAAGAACGAGGGGAAGAAATTGTTTTCGAGAGATCGTAAACGTTTGTAAACGTCAAGGAATTTGAAATTATAAAAATTGACGATTCAATTTTACGGAGTATTCGATTTCGTAGTGAAGTAATATTAAAAGAAGAAAATGATCGTCAAAAGGAAAGAAAGTGTAAACTCCTTAATATTCATGCTCTGCTTGAAAAATATTTCACAAGTCTAGAAAACCAAAGAATTTAGAGAAATACATTTGGAATGCCAAGGGATTGATTCAAAAGATTTGTAATTTAGTTACAAAGTGTTCAATTGTATGTGCGATATCATGATCAGAAGAAGAATCGGAAAGAAATTCGTGATTATTTTTTACAATTTCAATTGAATAACCCTTTAGAAATCCCTTTGAAATATCAACAGATTAACTTGTCATTTAATTAGAAAGTAATAAAAGGATTGGCGATTGATTCGAAGAAGAGGAATTTTATTAATTTTGGCTGAGAAACTTTTCTTTGGAATTCCGACTAGATTTATAAATTGCAAAGAATCGTAATTCGATATATTTCAAAGAAAGGAATTTTCTAACACTCGACTGCACGATTATCATCAAAAATGTAGAGAAAGGAAACTACGTTGAATAACAGAATTTTATCTGTCTGTTGATTTTGTTTCAAATAAATCAACAATCCGCAATCTTGACACGTTCCAAATCCTAAACTGATATCATAGGATCACAGATGCGCAGTATTATTGTACAAAACTTCGCAACGTTCAATTCCATTCTAGCTTGAAAACTTTGCAATGTCCATTGATACCAGCTAGGGATTAATTGACGAAGATTCGATCATCCTCCTATTGTCAGTTGGCAGAGATTGAAGTTGTCCCTCCAAGGGATGATTCTTTTCAAGTAATATCTCTAGCAGCAGTCGACGACAATGGTAATTGTGATTCCAAGCGAATTCCAAACGATAAATTTCAAAACGAAGTGTATTATATATCTCCATTTCGAGAAGCGCGTTTTCAAGTCACCCTTCGTCAAGTTCCTCCGTCTCAGACGGGATTGAAATACGCTCGGTTCCCAACCGCGTCTTCGACAAATATACCGAACAGTTTCACCAACCGGTTTCGAATGATCATTCGAATATACGACTGTACAATACAAAGTTATAAATTATTCCTAGGCCTGGCCGACGCGACATTGGGAACTAGGGATGAAGAAACCCTCTGCACGGGAAAGAGCGATCGTGCGATCATGTTCTTTTGCCTCAGTGTTCTTTTAAACTCATCGAATCGTTCTAACTAGACTGTGGATTCTTATACAAATTCAGACTTTCCTTGTTCGTTGAATATTATGATTTACATGTCTTATTTTATATACTTTTTATACTTTTCATTTCATATATTTATTTTTTTATATATATATATTTTTTATTATTTATATATATATTTTTTTGTTATTTGTATATTTTATTTATTATTTATATATATATTTTTTTATTTTATATATTTTATATATTTTTATATATTCATTATATGTTTATTAGACGCATAATTTAAAAGTTATTTCAGGTGTGCAAGTTACGTGAATCACCCTGTATATGTTCACATATATTATCCAAATTCTGTTTTATTGCAACGTAATTGATAATATAGTTAACTGTAGTTATATATTTTAAATATATAATTTTCTTTTAATTCGATGGATCATTAAATTTACCATAAATGAATAAAAAAAATCTAGCTCAGTTAAATAGAACAGTCAAAGAAATAAGGATCTTTAGATTATTGTGAAAATTTGAGACAACAAGACTCAATTCGTGATGGTTGCAATCAAATGACGTGATAAAATTCAAATTTTGTTTACAAACGTAGTAGAAGCAGAATCGTTTAAAGTTGTCAGAAGGTTTTTTTAAAATTATTATAATGAACGTTGGAGCAAATTCGCATCTTTACGAATAACATTAAGAAAATGAAATTCAAATGAAGATTTGTTTTAAAATATTGTACATCGACTTTAATTTTCACATTTTGTACATTTCTATATAATACGAACATTTTATATATTTTTACAAATTTGTACAATGCATAGACGTTTGGACATTTACAACAATAATTGTCAATCATTTCAATGAAATCGTTTAATACCTTTCTTAAATAATTAAAATTGTATTTCCACAAAACAGGAAAGCATTTGAATTTGAAACTGTTAGTAATACTGTAATGACGTCATTACAATTATTAATTTCGTAAATAGGCGTAACAATCCATTAATTCCCTTAAACACTAGTCGTGCAATATTGGCGTGCGCAAAGGCTAAAGCTGTTCCACCCGAAATTAATTATTTTCACTCGCTTCGATTTTTTTTGGGATTGCAGACATTTTAGAAGAAATATATCTCTCACTCAGATTAATATTAATCTTCCAGTCAATTCTCTTTCAATTTTATCTCATATTTTTATACGTTCGTCCCGCGTTCTAAAATAAAACGAGAATAAACGTTACTGGAAACGTTAGATAGATTCCAAGATACCGAAGACACTTGGTTCGCAAGAAGACTGATGCACACGTAAGTGAGAAACTTCCAAAGAGTTCAAGGAAAGAGACCACGAGAAACGAAAGCATCCTGAACCGAATGCCCGACCGGAGAGTGAATCCTCTCGAAACCGTCGTCGTTTCGATGGATCGTCATAAACAATTTCCATCGTGGGTACTCGAACGAAGAAAACCACCACCCGAGAACCACGACGAGAGTTCCCGAGGGAGCGGAAGAGGGAAGGAGTTACGACTGACAAGTTCGAGTCTCGATCTCGACGTTGAATAACACCCATCAGCGGGCTGGTAAATCCACGCGAAACGCGGCGCGAAGTAATCATTAACCGTGTGCGCGCGTGTTAACGCGAAACGGAAGGAGAACGAGCCGTTGCCGCAGAAAGGGTTGAGGGTCGGACGCGAGTTTTTCTTCTCCTTTTTTCCCTCTTTCTCTCTCTTTCTCTCTGCCGTTCCTCTCTCGCCGCCCCTTATTCCTCCTCTCTGTCGCTCTTCCAGTTTTCGCCCCTTCGCGAAGAATCATCCCCCTTCCACGTTGCTGGTACCAGCCTGTACATACGCGAGTCACGTACGTAACAGTAGCAGACTGACATGTATGTCTCGTAACAGTAAGCCGGTTCCCACTGAGAACCCTGTTACGCTACGTCTACGTGCTGGAAAAGAGGGTAGAAAGCGAGAGACAGTGAGAAAGAGCGAGAGAGAAAGAGAGAGAGAGAGAGAGTAACGAAGAGCTGCTAGAGCCTCGTGTGTGTTCGTTTTCTCTCTCTCTCTCTCTCTCTTTTTCTCTCTCTCTCTTTCTCTCTGTTCGTGTACACGTGTACCAAGTGCGAGCAAGAGAGAAAGAGAGACTTCGTGTGATACGTGTTCCGTGTGGTGTACATAGACGTATACCGCATGCATGACGTGGAGGATGAGTCAGCTTATAGAAGCAGTTTTCAGGGAGAATTCATCACGAAACTTTCCGGAAATATTTGTCCTTTTTTTTTTTTTCTCCTAGTACCGCGGGCTTTTTCTTCTACGTTCAACCCTTGTGACAGGAGATTCGACGAGGTTCGTCGCGAACTCGACTACTTCGTTAGCCGGCTACTTCGAACAGATTTCACAGACGCTTTGAAAGATATTTTGCGTAGTGATCTTCTCTTTCGTGCCTCGTATTCTTGTCATTAATCGTCAGGAAAAATAAAAATTTAATTATGTTGACGCTTCGTTCGTCGATTTTTCACAGAAATCGTTTTAGATTCGCAACGCTGTGGAAGTTTGAATAATTTTTTCGTATAGTGCATGAATAAAATAGTGTGTTCTTTGTTCTATTACAAACTTTTTACTTTCATTTCTTTTATATAAGTTTTGTACTTCAATCAATGAGTAATTTTAATATTAATATATTTTTATTTCAATACACGTGTATTTCAGTATAACACGTTCAACAAACTTTCTAATATAACTCGTATATTAGAAAATACACTACAAGATTGAAACACAAATATATTAAAACATATATATATATATATATATATATATATATATATATATATATATATATATTTCCTATAAAAACACATTTTTATACTACGTTTAGGATCATTCAATGAACGACACGATAATATTTTCACAACAACAGATCTATCAACTAACAACAATTTCATTCGAAAATAACAACTGTATTGTTACATCATTATCCAACTATTATATATCATTATAATAGAATTTGCCAGATGTCTGATTAATGAACGAGAATATAGTATGTAATTCGATTATTGTCGAAGATTCTACCTGCATGATGGATAATATTTCGTAACTACAGCCGACCAAAATTATCGCACGAGGATATTCCATTTTCATTAGAGACATAAAATCCTCTCGCGAACACATTGAGAAATGTGAATATTTCGAAATGAATTTTTCAAATTCTGAAGAGAAAAAAGATCCTAGTAACCTAGTTCGTTACACGGTGGTTACTTTGGGACGTTGAAACGAAGATTGTGATTCGCAGATGAAACGTGGCAATCATCGGAAGGCGGTGGCACTTTTCTTTCTTTTCTTTTTCTTTTTTTTTTTTTCTCTCCTTTGGTTCGACACGAAAGAATTCTTGTTAACGTTTACCGAGCAGCCGTCGTTCGAAGAGACCGGGCTTATCGTAAAACATACCAGTGTCGCCTTTCGTTTATCAACGACCTGAGTGAAGTTTAATTCGAGCCGCGCTTTCAGCGACCACGACAATGCATTCGCGAGAACGCGACGCGAAAATCAACTGTTCGCTGAAGGGACAAATACGCCGCCGCTCTTTTCGCTCCGGCGTTTAGAGAGCTACTTTGACTACAAGCAAACATACTCGAGGAAAGTTTCTCGATAGTGATTAACTTGCCGACTGATTAATTCTACGAATCATTTATATCCCTCTATCTGTATCTGTTTATGCGTAAATGTCGAAAGATGGACAGAACTTAACGAAATTTCGACACAGAATTTTTAATTGATTGCGTTTTTTAAGAAGTTTGATTTAAAGATCAAAAATAGACGTATAACTTAATAGGTAGATACAATGTGATAAAGATAAATCGAACGAGAGAATTTTTTTCAATATCACTCGCGTACGAATTTCAATCGTGCAAATCAATTTTGTCCTTTTGGAAGTAAAAAATTTTAATTGAAAGTAAAAGAATTTAATCCTATTTCGCTATGAATTGTAACGAAATATCATATGAGTTCGCTGATCGATTCATATCAATTTTATGAATTTCAACAAGAACCAGGGAAACATTAAAATAAAATAATTAAAATATATTAATAAAACATTAAAATAAAACATTAAATTGAAATAAAAGTTGAACTGCAATCAGAATATAAATTGTGCGTATGCTCGAATCAGAAATAGACAATTATAGCATTTGTACTACAACACAATTCGCAATTTTGTAAAATGAGGGACAATTTTTATAATTGTTTAATTTTTTCATTCCAATTAAATATTGTAACAAAACTAAGAAGATGATTTAATTATCGCCAAGTGGTAATTGTAACGAAAATCATAAAAATTCAGCAGAACTATGAATTGCAATAATTCCTAATCAAAAACATTGGAGGAATCATTGGAATGCCCTAATCGAAATAAAACCTCCAACTACAACTCGGTAATTCAATCGATCAACAAAATGATCAGTCGCTGTTTTTAACAACTATGAAGTAGCGAACTATGATCCAATTTGGACATTTGCAAAGTGTTCCTCTTTTAAAATTGTATTCCTCAATTTGATAATGAGAATCAAATTTCATAGAAAAAATTTAAAGATACACGTTATACGCAAAATTATGTAATATCTATAGATCAGAGTACATATTGTAATACTTGTTGTTAGTAACATGAAACATTCAGGTTTAAGTAATTTTTCTGAAACAACGTTTGAGAAGGATCTAAAATTGCAAAGATCTGCAGAAACGCCCTGACCGAAATTCAACCTTTTTCTTTCCCTTTTCGACAATTGCAAACTCTCTAATTATGTCTCTACGAACATTTTTTTTACAAATATATAAATACAAAATTTTTTTTCAGAATCTAAATTTGTAATCTCCGCTCTACAATGACTCTCTGAAACTTGAGATGCTTTTCTACTTTCTTAGATATATTTTATAAAAATATTGCAAATGAGAAATTTGCGGCAGAATTCTAAAAACAGAGTCTTTGAATTATACTGCGTTGAGAAACACGAAATGTTGCACGACGTTTTATTATGAAAGTTCAAAGATCGACAATTTTTCGGTTGCAATTAAGGGGTTAAGACAGTTTGAAATTTTCAAAAAATCGATTTTTTTTCGTCTTAAATAATAGTTTGAAGTCTTAGAAATGCAAAAGTATAAATAAGATACAAATCATGCACATCGACAGGCAATACAAAAAAAAGTTATGTAAAAGGATGCCGTTAAAAAGTTATAAGATCCCTCTTTTTTCCTCTTTTCATGTTGCATTTTATAGTTCATAGTGTGTTAAAATAAACCACAAAAGCTCATGTGAATCAAATATGTACTTTACCAACTCTCCAAACTGTCCTGCCCCCTTAAATTAATTGTATAAAGTACAATTGTATAAGGTAGTGTATATCTATAATAATAGATAATTGTATAAAGTTGTGTATATCTATAACAATAGATAATTGTATAATTGTATAAAGTAGTGTATATCTATAATAATAGATAATTGTACAAAGTATTGTATATCTATAATAATAGACAATTGTATAAAGTAGTGTATATCTATAATAATAGATAATTGTACAAAGTATTGTATATCTGTAATAATAGACAATTGTATAAAGTAGTGTATATCTATAATAATAGATAATTGTATAAAGTATTGTATATCTATAATAATAGACAATTGCATAAAGTAGTGTATATCTATAACAATAGATAATTGTATAATTGTATAATAAATAATTGTATAAAGTAATGTATATCTATAATAATAGATAATTGTACAAAGTATTGTATATCTATAATAATAGACCATTGTATTAAGTAGTGTATATCTATAACAATGGATAATTGTATAATTGTATAATAGATAATTGTATAAAGTAATCTATATCTATAATAATAGATAATTGTACAAAGTATTGTATGTCTGTAATAATAGACAATTGTATAAAGTAGTGCATATTTATAATAATAGATAATTGTACAAAGTATTGTATATCTGTAATAATAGACAATTGTATAAAGTAGTGTATATCTATAACAATGGATAATTGTATAATTGTATAAAGTAGTGTATATCTATAATAATAGATAATTGTACAAAGTATTGTATATCCGTAATAATAGACAATTGTATAAAGTAGTGTATATCTATAATAATAGATAATTGTACAAAGCAGTGTATATCTGTATTAACAGACAATTGCATAAAGTAGTGTATACCTATAATAATGATAATTATACAAAGCAGTGTATATCTATAATATGAAGTAGACGAACTGGCAAAGCCGAAAATTCGTCGTTCACAAGGAGCTCCTCTTTCAAAATTCAATTCTCCTGTTTGATAATCGGCCGGGTGAGATATAAAAGGCGAGACGAGGGTCGAAGGTCAGGATTTTCCTAGACGATCTACAACGTAGACCGACGTAACAGCTGTTCCAGGAAAGGTGTTCGCCAACGTGACATCTGCACCTTGATGCCCCCTTTACCCCTCGTGTTCGTGGCTGCCATTCGCCGCCTATTTACCGAACAGCCTTTTCTTTCGATCGGCCGGCATCCGAAAACAAACTCGCTCGAGCAGGAGGCGATTGCGGCGCGTGAAGAAAAAAAAAAAAAATCGATTTTCCCACGGAAGATCGATGCGCGATGCACTCGACGGTCAAGGCAATTTCCATCGATCGATCTCCAGCGGCTCTGCCCTCGTGCCCGCGATGTTGCTTCCTCGAATTGCAGAATCGTCGATCGATGGTTTTGAAATGTAAAATTGGATGGGAAGGTGGACACTGCGGTTTCGCTTTGCAAACGAAACATCGACATCGTTAGAGGAAAAAGAAAAACTATCGTCGTGTTCTCGATCTTTGAATAATACCGATCTACGGGGAATTATTTTTCAGAGGAGGAATCGAAGCCACGAGCTTCGTCGAGGAATACCTCTGACCTTTTGTTTAAAAGGATCGCTTTGACAGATATAGACCGAGGTAAAATTTATGGTGTAACGGGATAATCCTTCGCGCGAAGTTAAACAGAGGATTGAAGGTGATGTCGCCGGTTTTCTAGGTGGATGACGCGTTGAGGGAAAAAAAAAAAAAAAAGGGGGGAATTGTCAGTTTCAGAGACGTTAACCTACTCGACGTTAACCCTGTGAATGAGAGTTATACTTTTGAGGACGAGAGTTTTTCGTTCTTGATTATCTGATAATATGCCACGCACGTCGAGATTATTTGCTCAAAATTGCAATATTTTCTGAGTTTCAAGTATATTGAAATATAGGGCAAAACTATACTAGGCCTAGGGCAAAACAAGTAATAAATTTATTATTTCTCAGTAATTTCTATCCAATGATATACCGATGAATTAAGACAAAAAAAGAGACAAGTTATATACGGTTTGGTCACTCGTTATGGTCCGTGAAACAGTTACTAGTACAAGATGTTAATAGAGACGTTTGAATATAAAGGAAAGACCAATACCATTGTATTGCATTGTATACTAATGTCAAAGTAAAGTTGAACAATTTATCAAGTTACCATGGTAAATTTTAAAATTTATAAATTTATTCTATGACGTATTCCGTGAGAATGCATAAAAATTCGCACTCTTGCTACATCTTCGACTGACACTCGCCTTGTTTGTCTATATAGGGTGGTCACTGAAAGACAGAAATAACTTTCACAAACACATGTTTGTAAAACATATCATTTCATTTTGAAGTATAATTAGTGGATTTTTTTTTTCTATAACCAACAAAAAAATAAAAAAAAAGGTGCAAAATGAACAAGTTGTGACTTTTTCAAACCCTTCAGTTTTTCAGCGGCCACGAGAAATCTTGCCAGCGGCAACGTAATCATTGACGAAGCAAAAAGTCCAGTCGAAATTTTGTTTCATGGGAACAGTATCCACGGGAAGCCGGGGCACAGGATGTCCCGTGGAAACGACGGCCGATAAGCAATTTAAGACGTGCGAAATTCGTTCGCCGTGCGACAGCGTGCGTGTACACGCACGGATCGCACATGCGAGCGCGCGTATGGCTTCCTCGGGCGATCGGTGTCCCGTTTCCCCGGCGCGTGCTGCGACCAACACCTGGAAACCGTTTCCACCTTCCTCCTGCGGGATCGCTCCGACCCCCATGTTCACTCGACAGTTTTGTCGCTGGCTAAAATCGTAACGAAAAATTGGACGAATTCGGTCAGACAAAGTTAGCGAGGTGTGGAGTAGGTCGTGTGAATTAGAAATGAAATTGTTACGCCAATTTCCGATATTTTGCAAGTGGAATGACGCTTGAAGAGAAAAAACTTTTCTCGTTTTAATCGTTTCAGCGTGTGTGTTGAATTCACTATGAATGAACGCAACGATCCTTGCTCAGTGATTTTTTTTTCTTCTTTAGATCTTTAAATAATTAGCAGAATGCGAATTTCGATGCGAATTCACTTTCATTTTCTTTTTAATGTAATTAGATGAACTTGGAGAGTGGTTTCATTCGCTGTTAGTATAACGTAATGTTATACTTTGGATATTTTATACATTCTTGCATACTGCCTTATACATTTGAATGAAATTTTCTTGAACTCTTAAATTTTTCAAAGTTTATTATAATCCAGAAAAATTCGTAATCTAATAAGTATATAAGTAGTCAACAAAAGTATATATATATATATTTTTTTATTTATATATATTATATATATTTAATATATATATATTTATTATTTTATTAATAAAAGTATATTATAAATATATATAAATATTATATTGTATATATGTAATATATATAAAATTATATATATATTTTATATACATTATAAATATATATATATTATATTATAAATTTAAATATATATATATTATTTATATATGTATATTATATATATATAATGTATGTATTATACAGCCACTAATGAAAATTTACATATGTACATCTACAAATCCCAAATATTTAAAAGGAAATAACAACAGGTCTTTCATTTGTTTAATAAAGAACACAAATCACAATAAAAAATCACCAGACCTACATGTGTTTTTGTTGCTGTTATAACTATAATCAGAATATATTTTACTAAAATCGTGCTTTCAGTTTATTTATATACTTTTTTAAACAAACATATCTAATTTTGGAGGACCAGAGTTCCATAAAGTGTCCAAAATTTTCTTTTCCCTCGAAATTTACTATATAACACTAATTATATGAAATATTTTTAAATTTCATTAATATTACAATTACACACGACTGTCGTGCTAAAATCTGAAAATTTATGCGAACATGTAACATCGTACGTGCCATAAATAGCCAGCTTGAACAGAGAATAAGCGTTAAATATTAATATTATTAACTGTTACTTTTGTAATTTCTAAAATACGTATTTGCTATTGTGTATCTTCTGTATACATTTTCAGATTTGTATCTCTTAATATAATATCACGACAGTCAAATCTTCGTTACAGCACCAATGATATTTCAAAATATTTTATGTAACACATTTATAAAACCTTCTTTCAATTGTTCAAATGTTCAGCTTGTTATTCTTAAAAAAAAAAAAAAAAAACTTGTAATTCTTCTAAATCAACGTGCTTCAAATGCTCGTGTCTGAAATTCACATTCTCTCGTTTCAACGAACAAACAGATGTCTCGAAGCAGTCGAATCTTAAAACTGAAGAAACTTTGGAACTCTTAAACGAAAAGATTGCATTTAAAACGATTCAAAAAGGCTCGAATATGTAAACGTATTTTCTTCTTGGACAAAGACACGAACAACGGGACTTGCCTTTCGCCATGAAATTTATATTTTAGCCACGCGACCTTCAAGGCACACTTCAAAGTTGTGCCCCCCATTGTAAAATTGTCGAGTTTCATGGGGAAAAAAAAATCCCACGATAATCGAGGAACGTCCGGTTTTCGACGTCTTCGATTGTTATTAATAAACGAAGCGATCGCCATGCGCATAGGGGACATTCTATACTTGGAAATGGAGGAGGAACCTCGCCGGGGAAACAGGGGAGTCAGTACGTTGAAAATAATTGTCCTGTGACTACGGGCCGGAAACCGCGGCGATCATCATCAACCACGCGCTGCGCGTCCTCCTCGTCGCGTGAAAGCCCGCATCGATTGCTCTTTATCGTTCGAGTGGCGAGAGGAAACGCGTTTCGAGCACCAACGCACGTGCTTCGCACAAGATTTTTCACTCCTCTCTTTCTCTCTCTCTCTCTCTTTCTCTCTTTTTCTTTCGAACAAACACTTGCAAAACACAAATTCTCCATCTGTCCCCTTGCCTCCCGATCGACCGCTAATTCAATTTCGTAGACTGAAGAGAATTTCCACGGTATCGCAAAGGCTCGGACACAGTTCCGTAACTCCGAGTAAATACTGCCACGAAAATCTATACGCCGGGACGTCCCTTCCACGCGAAGAAGCATCGCCGGTGAATTACCATCTCTCGTAAACGCAAACTCGGAACAACAAATCGAATAGAATCGAAAACGGGGCAGCAGCTGCTAGCAAACGGCCGGGGAAGCCGTTATCAGGAGCGACGGAATCGAGGTCACGAGGTGGATCGTGGATCGTGGATCGTGGATCGAGGACACAGAAAGAAAAAAGAGAGAGAGAGAGAGAGAGAGAGAGAGAAACATGCACGCGGGAGGATAAATAGAAAATGGTCGAAGGAGAGGTTCGTAGGAAGTGATTTTTTTTTTACGAGAACGCACGCCTCGAAACGAGGCACCGATCGTGTGGAAACCTCTTGAATATTTTTTTCTCCTTCTTCCATCGTTTTTTTTTTTTTTCTTTCTTTTTTCTTTCGCTTCTCGAACGACGACAGATGATGTGGGTACCACGAGGAGCTGTGACGTCACTTGTCCCCGTTGCTTACACGATCTCTCTCTCTCTCTCTCTCTCTCTCTCTCTCTCTCTCTCTCTCTCTCTCTCTCTCTCTCTCTCTCTCTCTCTCTCTACACGCTAGATTGTACGCGACGAGTAGCGAGTGTTGACACTCACGGAGAAAAAGATAAGATAGCAACTGTTTTACCAGCCAATCGCCGCTTCTGTGCGTCGTCGTCTACGTCACTGTTGCTAACTGTGGTTGTGTACACACGCTCGTAGCCAATTGATATTTCTGCTTTTTCGAATAGTTGGATCTCCGGCCGAGAATCGCCGCGTCCAGCACGGCGCGAATCGGTCAAAGAATCGCCCGAGGGAGAATTCCACCGGTCGGCTGTAAACGATCGGCCCTTTGGTTAAAATCCAAATTCGCGTTAACCCCGCGGCGCGCGCAGCGGCGGTGGAATTTTATCGCGGAGTGCAGAAAGTGACGCTACAACGTTGGAAAATTTATAGGAAGATAACGGGAGGAAGAGAGGTACAAACGAACTCGGCCGAGAAATTAATTGAACGAGATAGAGGGGACGGTCTGTTGCTTCGAGGAGGAAGCATGACCGTCTTTCGCGCGAGAATCTTTTACTTTGAGCGCGCAGACTGAATCGTACAGAGGGAGGGAATCGTTTGTTTCTGCGCGAATTAGATAAATACGCGCAGACATTCCACGTAAGAGAATTTTCAATTACTATAAATTCAGTCGGGAAAGAGAAAAGATAGAAACTCTAGTTAAACGCAGTTTAAATCGAACAGACGAGGAGCTATTCGTCGAAATTCTTACGTTTCGGTATCTCGGTTTATCGGACGTTACTTTCTCTGGAACGTAACGCCTCGCATTATCGTCCGTATTTACGTGAACGCGTGAGAGCACGTGCATTAGCAGCGTACGAGTGTAATAAAGGCACTGGTGTGTTGAGCTCCTTGCATCCTACGTTAACGTACGAACAATGTTAATACGTGTTCCCGGTATGCGCTCGCTTCGTCGAAATTTTGCATACTGATACGTGTACGTAATAAGCGAAGAGAAAATTACGCCAATTAACCTGCGCGCGGCCAATTATCTGTTGAAAAACTTTGGCATTCCTTGGTCACTGGGGAAGGAAAAAGGAAGAAAGAGTGGAAAGAAAAGAAAAATTCGCGTGGTAGAGTGATTGTAGCCGCGAGGAAATATGGTATATGTACGTACATATGTAGGTATGCGTTCTCTGCTGATAAAACGCGCAGCTTTCACTATCAATCGCGGTTACTGTATGTAACCAGAAACCAAACTGTCGGTGGAAATAAGTAAATACTGCTAGACCTCTCTTAACTTTGTCTTGCAAACAAGATTACATTCTACGGATTTGCAAACAATTAGAGTGTAAACGACACGTTCGTTGCGTTGTTTCTCGTAACCTGTTGCTCGTGTACGCGGCTCAAAATTTCATACAGCTATTTTATCGAGAGATAAATAGGAAAATGCTAATTCGACGATAACGCAATACTCGTTCGAACACAGTAATATTCCCAAGACGGTTGAGAATTGGGCCGAGTCGTGAAACTGTACGTAAATCGTAGTTCTCCTTGCGCGACATTTAATTTATCAGTTTTATTTCATTCGAAAGTATTTTACGACCGGGGAGAAGGAGAGAGACAGTCGTAAAAGTGCAGAATGGCAAGACGAGCGTGATAACCGCGTGGCCGTGATAACTGCAAACTTTTGGCTTTCTAAAAGTGTCTTCAACTCGTCGCAAGCTAGCGACGAAGCATGTGCGCGCCTTTGTATTTCCTGTCGTCACTCAAACTCACGAGTGATATAATTTATTTGACTCGGCGTGATATTTTATTTGCTAAACTAGATATCACTAACGAAACTCGGCCCTCGGTTGTATTAACATATACTATTAGTATCAGTAATAAACACGACATTCAATGAAATAACTAATAATAAATAATTTTACAGAAATATAGTTTGTGTTAAATATAGTTTGTGTCAATTTTTGCTGATATTATTATATATAAAACAAACGATGATATTTCAAAAATGTCTCGTTCGATTAAAAAAAAACAATTCCGACGATAGTTGCAACGCCGCCTATACGCGGCGTTAAAAATTAATTTTCGATAGAGTTAGAAACATTTTATATTTAACCTCTTGCTCCCAAATTGCAACATTTCCTCAGTTTTAAGTATATTTAATTATAGCCCAGGTAAAATAAATGACAAGTTTATTACCTCTTGATTATTTCTATGTTCAGTGATATACAAGTTCAAAAGAAAGAGAAAGCGACGCCAAGGGTTAAAGAGAACATTTTCTTTCCCGCCAGAACCGACGAACTTCGACCATCACAACGATCGCTTCGATAACAAGATCAACATCTACATCGTAAACACGTTAAAGTTCCACGAATCGGAACGATATTTATATGCCGCAGTATGTCGTCGTGATCTCCAAATTTGTGCGAACTATCGGTAAGCATCGACATTAATCCGCGTCCGGTCGAGGCGTACGCACAGCCTTCATGGTGGCTCGAGCGGCTATCACTGCCTTCTCGAAGATCGCTAAATTACAGGAACACGTATCGTGCGTTCGTACGTTCGTATTCACGTTGATTTCCACGAGAATTTTCACGTAAGGAACGAAAATTTTCGGCGACCGTTTTGAACGTTTGAGCGTATAGCCGATCTCGATCGAAGCGCCGCTCTGGTGGCGCCACCTGCACGTCGTGCGGTCGCACTAAGCTCCGTCGGAATCATGTGTTCGTTCAGTATATTGCGGTCTCTGCTTGCGTACGGTTGTTTTGGAGTACACGGCGATTGGCTCTCTCGGTGGCGCGTTTCGTCTTTGTAAAACGAATCCGTGATTTCGTGGTTGGCCGCGAGTACCGACGTATATACCGACGTAGCGTGTGGTGTTGAGCCGTCGCGTTTACCGTCGCGTGGACAGTGTACGTGTCGCGCTCGTCCTGTGGTAAAAAAAAAAAAAAAAAAAA
>NW_025110223.1:81589-148904 GCF_011392965.1 Frieseomelitta varia | reverse complement strand
AACAAACAATCAAAAAAACGTAAATAAACACTGGGAACCAAAATAAACAGACCAATGTTTGCAAACAAAGCGAAATTTCAAAGTTTTCGAAACTCCGAATCCAAATTTTTGTAAATTTTTCAAAATAAAGTTTGTTTGCGTCAAAAAAATGTAAATAAACTTTGGAAACCAAACCAAACTACCAAAAAAACGTAAATAAACACTGGGAACCAAAATTTACAAACCAATGTTTGCAAACAAAGTAAAATTTCAAAGTTTTCGAAACTCCGATTCCGAATTTTCAAAAATTTTTCAAAACAAGGTGTGTTTACATCAAAAAAATGTAAATAAACATTCGAAACCAAAACAAACAGTCAAAAAAATGTAAATAAACATTGGAAACCATAATAAACAGACCAATGTTTTCAAACAAAGCAAAATTTCAAAATATTCGAAATTTCAATTGCAAATGTACTTACCTATACTTACCCAGTCTTCATGAGTGATCCACAAATGTTAGAAATTCATAATAATTCACTTAGAAGTAAGTTAACATATGAATACTTACCCATACTTACCCAGTATGAACTGTCCACACGTGTTGTAGATGATTTCATTGCATAATAGATCACTTAATAAACTAGAGCAATTAAAATATATATGTATGTATTATCAAAAATTTTCGAAAAACTGAAGTCGGTATTTCGGAAACTTTGAATTTCGCTTTGTTTGCAAACATTGGTCTGTTTATTTTGGTTTCCAATGTTTATTTACGTTTTTTTGATTGTTTGTTTTGGTTTCCAATGTTTATTTACATTTTTTTGATGTAAACACACTTGGTTTTCAAAAATTTTCGAAAACTGAAGTCGGAATTTCGGAAACCTTGAAATTTCTGTTTGTTTTGGTTTTCAATGTTTGTTTTTATTTTTCTGTTTGTTTATTTTGGTTTCCAATGTTTATTTATATTTTTTTGTTGTAAATAGATTTTGTTTTCAAGAATTTTCAAAAATTTGCAGAATTTTCCGATTTGCGTAAAGCTATTACGCTAGATTCGCACGGAAATATTCCATCGTTGATGTTGTTCGCTTAATCGTCTTGAAAACCTTTTTGCCTGCAGAATTTTCTCTATTCTAAAGAAGAAACGTAAACTAGATATTTTTAATTGTAGTATTTCTTGCTGAAAGTTAAACGACTATCTTTGGATGATTATTAGATTACGATATTTACATAATTGAATGATCTGTGTGACTCATATATTATGAATAGATGTACCTCGTCTGTGACGTTGTTGTCTGATTCGTTCCGAGAATTATTTATTGATTTGAACATGATGATACGTCATCAATGAAGTAAAATTACAAAATTTTAATTAAATAAAACCTAAAAACTGTAAAATTATTGATTATTGTAATAAAAAAAGTGTTTTTTGGAATTGACATACTATTACCTGTTGCGCATCATTTACCTGAAAGGTGAAGTTGAGCAAGGAAAAGTGTCATAAGTTGAGCATCTCGTCGTTGTCTAGTGACAATGTCAATTCATATATCTCGTCTGTGCTTCTTAGAAGTTATTCTGTTTTACCATTTACTGGTTTATGTCATGTTACCGTCTGATAACTTTGGAAACTGCTACTATAACAACTGATGGTACAGCAGCTACTGAGGGTCCCGTAAAACATTTGCCAATTATTAAATGAAAATGGAAAATTATTTTCTTTTTAAAAACTTTAATATTAAAACTTTATCTAATCAAAACCTGTACAATTTAAGAAAACGTTGTGTCGTGAACTTAGGAAACTACAATATGAATTTAACGAGAGAAGGTGGTAAATGAAACAAGTTTGATTTATATTTTATCGCATTTTAATGGTAGTCATATCCAAGAGTACGCCGCTGCGCGGTTGCAAGAATCATTCTTCTCTGCTTAATTACGGCTTATATTACTATAAAACGATTAGAAGCCACGTGTTATTTCCCCCCATCATTTTTTCGTCCATCTCTTGGTTTCTACGCGTTCCTCTCGAATATTCTCTCAGGGAAAAAGGATTACTTAATTGCTCTTTTACTTTCGTCGATGAGAGAAAGAACGCCAATTCAACGATCGCGCGATACGAACGACCTTCAACGTCGATTGGCTGTTTGAATTCAACCGGAAGAGAGGCGGAAATGCGAGGTTTTCTCAAGTAACAAGAACAGCAGTTTGAAAGAAGTAGAACAGATCTCAACAACTTCGTATCACTAATTGCTTTTTAACAAGTTAACGACACTTGTTAATTGAACCGGCAACGAACTGTCATTTCGTCGGCGCTCTTCCGTTCGTAACTATAGTCGATCAAAAATTCGCCTAACTTCTTTCTACCTACGCGTAACAACGTCGCGATAACATTTCTGATTATACAAACGTGTCTCTACGGTTACTTCTCTTCGAGTAGACTGAACGAAAAGGGAAAATCATCTTTGAAAGTCTTCCTCTATTCGCGAATAATTCGGTATCGAAACAATCCGGCGAAAAACGATGGCAGCGATAAGAAAGTCGAAAGTTGCTCAGAAACGTAGCGGGGGTCGTGGATCAGTGAAATGTGGCAGGCTCCCGTCGCTACGACAGCTTGCCTCGTTGTAAAAAGAAAGCAATCGCGGCTGAAACGTTTCCATTTCGTCTCGCTCGTTTTTACGACAACGTAATAAAACATGTGGATGTTTAGTGCTCGTCGTTCGAGCTGTATAAAACTGCTTCAAGTTGGCTAAGATACTTTTTTACAATTAATGTGTGTATCGGGTCGTTCTATAAGTAATGCGATTCATTCTTTTATAAATTACAAGATACGGTATTAAATTAGATTAACACTCGAACGAGAGGAGACACTCATTAATCAACACTCATATATGAAACGTTATTTATATAACAATGTCATTGTATTTGGAAGGAAAAGGTAAATAAAGAGCAAATTCTTTCTCAACATTCAAGTGTTAACGTAATTTTGGTACGTTCTGTGTTCTCCCTCGTTTTCACTCTCTCTCTCTCTCTCTCTCTCTCTCTCTCTCTCTCTCTCTCCCTCAAGTTTTCTATTGCTCGTTTTATTGAGCTTTCTGACTTGATTCTCGGAAAAATCATGTTGCTTATAAAACGATCGAACTCCAATTGTTGTTTCATCGAAGATTCGACAAGCCTTGGCAAACGAGATAAAGCACGATACATTTAACAGGAGAATTTAGAGAATTTGCAAAGTTTTCAGAATTTGAAACTCATGAATGTTCAATGGTATCGCCTCGCTTTCTTTCGTTAAGTCGTAGTCTATCGGATAATTTAAGAAGAGACTTCGACAGTGAATTACTAAGCTTCGCGCGATTAAACATTAATTTGGCACTTGCACTCTTGAACGTGATTTTCCTTCTAATTTTATCTCGCGCCGATTTACATACAACGTCACTGCCACATCCTGTTTCTTTCCCTCATTCTTTTCCCCCCATAATCATTCGAGGAAACGACCAGTTGCTTTTAATACTACTTTTCCTCACGTACATTCGTTCCTCTCAACTTCTTTCAGTCCATCCACGGATCCTATGTAACTCAGGCCTAGCTTCGTTTATCGTTAAATCGTCGTTTATACATATACGTCACGATTCACGTGGATTACACGTCGACTGTCGCCAACAAATTTTGTTTCTTCCTCGTCTTTGTTCGACAATTCGAGAACCTCGACGGAGGACCGCAGATACTCGGTTTTACACGCTTCGTTTCGTGTCGTTTTGTAACGTTAAAGGCAGGCAGAAGAGACGTTAACATTAATTGAATCGCAACGCTTGAAGAGAGAAATTTTCGAAACATTTCGTTAATATCAACGAGACGTTCTCATCGGAGAAATGGGAATCGAAAACAGCAGTCGACGTGTGTCTAAATAACTCGAACGCGGGACGCTTGACGAAAAGGATATCGATTTTATAAAATTTCATCGGACAGGTGTCTATATGTTCGATGCGTACGTATCGATCTCGCGTGTATAAATTCTACGTGTCAACGCGTTTACGCTTCTCTCTTTCGTTATTACTAGACCGTGGATGTTTACGCAAATTTAGACCTTTTATGAACACAACTGAATAAATGGAACCTATGTAGAAATTTAGCACGCTCGTTGAATACTCTGAACGTTTCGTAGAATATAGAACATGTTCGCGTCATTGAACTTTCCATAAATGCATAAACATCCGTGATCTAGTTATTGCTCCTCCTGCTTTATCTTACTTTTTTTTTTTTTTGTTCTTTCAACTACTTCCTGGCTTTTATTTTTTTTTTTTTAATAATTTTTTTTGGGTTTTTCCTCGGTTTGACTTGTTCGCGAGCTCATAAACGTTCGACAACGTATGTATCCTACTAGACTTAATTGAATAAGTATAATAATAAAACGTGTAGTAAATATAATGTGTATATATACACGTATATTTATATATTATATATATATAATACATATATATATATATATATAATTCTCATATATCGTGTTTGTCGACAAACCATTTAAATGTCACCTAATGAACGTCTTAATCACGTTACACCTTCCGACTAGATCGAAATTTATTATTAATATTATTAATATTATTATTATTATTATTAGGGTTATCATTTATTAAATAGTTAATTATTATTATTTATTTGTTATTATTATCGTTATCGCTAATTAATATAGAAATTTGGCGCATATATTTTTATCATTTGGCGTGTCTGTCGTTTCGCGTCGACAAATAAATTCGTCTAATTTGAGCCAGACGAGCGTATTGTATTTTTGTCTTTCTTTTTTTCTCTTTCGTTATATATATTTTTATTTCTCTCCTCTGCGCGCGAACCGTGCTCTGCTCGAGATTTCACGCCGCGTTGGATTCTTTTTTAAATTTAAATATCGAAGATAACATTATAGAAATTTTTAATAATAAAAACGTGAAACGATGAGCTTTTGCCCCACTTTTTTTTTCTGTATGTACGTGTGTTTTGTGTGTGTGTGCGCGCGCGCGTGCGTATGCGTGAATGTGCTTGTTTCGTTATACCGATGTTTATTTTTACGAATTTCCAGCAACCTGGAGTAAGTAATTACTCACCAGATGTGTTGTACATTCAGGGAGCATTTTGTACATAAATATCCCTAGGTACGTAAGCCTGCGCTATGATTAAATCTTTTGTTTTTTCGTTTCATATAAAAAAGAGAAGAAACAATCGGAGCAGCGACTTGTTCCGTTACGATGTATTGTCCACAAATTATACATTGGTTGGGTCTTCTTTTTTTTCTTTTTTAAATTATCGTTACAATATAATACCGTGTTCCATCGAAGGGGGAGAATCGATGATCGAATGACTCACATGAGGTTGAATTTTCTTTATCTTTTTCTTTTTTTTTTTTTTTTCCAAATCGGAAGCCTCCGTTTTTAATTAAGTACGATCGGAATACTTCGTGTCTGTTTACCGGCAAGCAAATTCTTACGTGAACATACGGTGTTACAATTGAACGCAATCGAAATATACAAAATCTTAGGATTATTAGACGCGTTTCCACCTTTCGCTTCCTGTACACGTAGTACATTACACGCATTATACGATTACGATCTACGCGGTGTCGAAGAACTCAACGAACGCAATATCAACGCTGGAAGAAGACGCGCGCGAACATCTGTCAGAAGCATTCATCGATGGAGATCTTCGTCAGAAGTCAGTTCGTGCAGACTTTCTCGCATTATTCTTCTCATCCTCTCTTCACGAAACTAGAAACTCGAGAAGCCAACACTGAAAATTCATCTCTTCCCGTTATTCGTTTTCCTTCGTTCGCACGATCTTCACGATTCTCGGGTAGTTTCCGGGGAGTCGAGGTACACGCGTCGAACATCTCCCGCTTCGTTCTGGTTTCGACGTTTCCCGATGGATCCTCGACAGCTCGATGACTTCCGGTTCGTCAAATGCCAGCACAGGGCAACGTAATCTCGTAATCGGGACGTGATGTTCGGCTGCTACTGTATGGAACACGTCAATGGATGTGACAGAGCGTGGTCCAGCAGAATCGGAGTACCCGCGGCCAATTCCGTTCTAGCGTCGCCGAAATCGTCGTCGCAGTCGAAATAGTTGCTCTGCAAAAAGAAACGAATCACGTGTTTCTGTGGATCTAATAATGACAGCTGGTCTCGCGCCGTTTGTTAAGGGAATACATGTTCGCAGTGCAGTGAGTAGAGTAATTGATAGAAAAATGAATGAGGGTAGTTCTTTGACTTATTAATTTGACACGTCATCCCGTTAAATATGCACGAAACAGTTATCTTCTCTAGTACTCTAATTTTTTAATGTTCTTCAACCAATTGAACCTTCAGATAAGATATCTACGGTAAATTTTCGAGGTCGAAGCTCTTTGACATTCAAGATCGAAGCTCTTTGACGTTGAATTCCCGAGATTCGATTCTTTCGACACTCCAGCCTCCCGAGGGTCAAAGTACGTTCAACGTTGAACCTATGTGTACGAGTTCAAAGCTTTCTCGTTATCGAATAATTCGAGGTGGAAGCTGCCCGGCGGAAAGGGCTTTAGCTGACCAGTTAAGCTGACCATTAAAGGGTCGAAGGTTTCAGGGAGGAAAGTTCACGCGAAGAAAAATATTAAGCTTGGAAATTCAATGCCAGTGCAGGGTCCAACCTTGGAAAGCTTCGTGAGGCCCAGTGTGAAGATTCTCTGACCGTAAATAGCCGGAGAATACACGGTTAAGAAACATGCGGACTTAAGAAAAAAAAAAAGAAAAAGAAAAGGAAATAAACAAGAAGGGAACAAGAGGAAGGAAAAAAATTCTCGTTAGCTCCGAGATTCTCTAAATGCGCGCGAGCACACGCTAAAATTTCCAGTGAAATGAAAATGGCAACGGGTGGTTAACCGATACGCGATAAAATTTTTAATTAAATTCAGACGTTTCCGCGTTTCATTTTCTTCCATTGGCTTTTCGAAATGGGAACGCCAGCTGATCGTGGCCCCTCGCGCGCGCGCGCGCGCGATCCCGAAAACTGGGGCAAAGAAATATTTACGCGCTCAGCCCGAGAAAATGGCCAATCAATGGAAACCACGGAAGCGGCCCCCTCCCCGGTTATAATTGGCAACGCAAAGGGTTTTAGGCAATTAGTTCTACGCCGAGGGAGTTAATCCCTTAATTTGCAATGCTATTCTCGCCAATTCGCGCTAATTACATGCACACAGGTAAGTGCCCTCGCGAATTACGCCGATCAGGCTGCGGTTTGTAAAACAACTGAATTTCCATCGGAAATTTTTTTTAAGAGCGTACCAACTTTCTTTCGTTGAAATTCCTCTACGAAGATTTTTCTATCATCTCTTAATTAAAAAAAAAAAAGAAAATTATTTTGTTTAGAATTTTAGCACACCGTTCATTCGATCAGGCTGCGGTTTGTAAAACAACTGAATTTCCATCGGAAATTTTTTTTAAGAGCGTACCAACTTTCTTTCGTTGAAATTCCTCTACGAAGATTTTTCTATCATCTCTTAATTAAAAAAAAAAAAGAAAATTATTTTGTTTAGAATTTTAGCACACCGTTCATTCGATCAGGCTGCGGTTTGTAAAACAACTGAATTTCCATCGGAAATTTTTTTTAAGAGCGTACCAACTTTCTTTCGTTGAAATTCCTCTACGAAAATCTGAAGATTTTTCTATCACCTCTTAATTAAAAGAAAAAAAAGAAAATTATTTTGTTTAGAATTTTAGCACACCGTTCATTCGTTGTATTTTAATAGTGCAACATTGTAAGAGAGTGAGGAAAAAAAGATAAAGTCTAAAGTTTTCTCCCTGTGCTTGTAATAAATCATGCCACGTTCAATCTTCACCTGACAATCGATGCACGGGCAGCTATCAGTCAACGAACAGGTAAGACCAAGAATCTCGACAGCTTCTTTGTACAGTTCGGCGCTTGATTTCCGTTGTCTGGGTGGCGTGGTCGGCGCGCTGACTGTACCCGATGGTCTTCTGCTTCTCTTCAGCCTCGAAGAGGACTCTCGAGACAAGGAGGAGGTCGACGTCGATCCTCTCCGTCGATTGTCACTGGTGAGCAACGCTCGGCCCGCCGGCGAGGCGAACAGTTGCAGCATATCCATGTCCTGCAGTCAAACATCATCAATTGCTTCTTTTTTCGTATTGAACTCCGCGCGAAATAAATATTTTCTAGGTTTAAATACTAAGGAACATAAAATTTAGGGAAGACACGTTTCTACAATTTTTTCGCATCGACCAATGAGAATTCAAACGTTTCTTTTGATCGCCAAACCTCACACAGCCTCGATAAATTATAATTATTGCTAAGACAAATCAGACTTTAAATCAGTTTCCTTTTAAAGTCCAACATTCATCGTCGCTACGTTATTTTATTTCCGGTATCTTTCCACGTATGTAATTTTTCATCCATCGCACGAGAACTTCCCTTTTCGAATTTATTTTACATGCAAAGTCTCTCGCAAAATCTGTGCTGTTCAAGTTCATCGAACGTTCTAATTACACTGTTCGCTGAACGTGAAATGTTGAGTTATCGTCGAGCACGAGTTACTCGTAACTCAAAGGGGGCCGCGGATCGACAAAGTCGAACGGGTTAATTGGCTTTTGTTAAGGTTGATTATGTTCGTTTTTGCTGGTCTGCATCGTTGACTCTCGTTAGTTTTCCACGGGTGAAAGCTGTTCGGTTACTGCCCCTCTCCCACTCCCCCCTTCCTCCTTCTCTACGCTCCTGAAGGGCATTATTCCCTTAATGAGCTAAGACGTAGCCGCGAGTATTTCTACCCTTCTCTTCCCTCCCCGTTTCGTTCGCTTCCTATCGGCAACAACTCTCTTTGAGACTTTTCCACCCGCGAACACGCCCACAGGCGAGAGGGATTTTTCTAACGACGAGCATCGTCACGCCACGTTACAAAGTCCCCTTGGCTCTCCTTTCCCTCTCGCCGTGGAGAAAAGAAGCTTCGCCGTCCGAAAGAAACTTCGCGTCTCATGGAGCTGGATTATCAAAAAAGAAGCGAGCGAGTGCATTCCCACTCCTTTGAATTCTTCTTTGACGTATCGGACGCTTCGAGGCGATTACTTGCCCGAGGAAACGTACGTGTGATACTCTCCCTCCTACTTCTTCTTCTTCTTCGTCTTCTTCTTCTTATCTCTTTCCCTTGGAATTAGAATAGAGCGCGAAGAGAACTTCTTCCAAAGTGAAATGAAATTCTAAACTTTGATTTTAAATTGTAAGTAACAACAGCGGTGTTGGTGTTTTAAAATCTTGCGGTCGTAGCGAGAGTAGCCAAGTTTTACGAAATTTAATACACTTGAATCGAGTTAATCAAGTGCTGCGACAGTTATGATATTGCTCGAGAATTCAGCTTAGAATTCTCATCTTAAAACACATTTTCTTGTGCACTTTGTGTTATCAAATAGCTGCACTTAACAGGCGTCATTGTCATTCAACATTCTCTGAATGTCATCCTAATGAATTCGATAATTAAAATAGAGTAGACTGGAATTGCGTGTCTACAAGCACACAACGTAAAAAACGTAAATTCGATATTTTACTAATTATTCTGATGGAACGTTAAAACGTATAAACATCCTCCTTTCGTGGAACTTCGCGACATATAAAGAATTCAACGCCCGTGAAAGAAAATTAATCATCTCTGAAGCACGAAGTAAAAAGGTAACTCAGTCCTCCTGTTGCCAGTTCCCCTGTTCATTTCGTTAATTAGCAACGGCTCAAAAGGTACTCGCGCGATTCTTTCAACTAATTTTCACCGCTCAGTAACAAGCCACTCTCGAGTTTCTATTGAAATTAGAAATTACAGTTACATTAAGCCGTTCTGACGCTGCGCGAAAGGGAACACCGCGCGATTTTCCACGCGGGAAACAGCAGTTGAAAATTCGACTCGTGACGAGAGCAGAAAGCCTCGAAGACAAACGACACGAGATACATACATAGTTTGTAATTTTATTAAATGAAATTGTATTTAACAAGAAGAAAATGTCCAGTACAGAAGTTATTAATTCTGATATAGATGCGCTCTTGTTCAGAAATCTTAGGACAAAATTTTTAATTAAATTTTCATATTGCACGCATTATATTTTATAATGCAATAATCGTCGATATAGTATAAAATATATACTATATATTTAAAATAAATTAAGAATATATACTACACATAAAATAAGAATATATACTATATATAAAATAAATGTATAGTGCAGAAGTTATTAATTCTCATATAGATGCACTCTTGTTCAGAAGTATTAGGACAAAATTTTTAATTTTTATATTTTCACATTGCACATGTATTTTATAATGCAATTGTCGATATAGTATAAAATATATACTATATATTTAAAATAAATTAAGGATATATACTATATATAAAATAAGTGTATAGTGCAGAAGTTATTAATTCTCGTGCGTATACGCTTTTGCTCAGAAGTCTTAAGACACTTCACAAAATTTTGAATAAAATTTTTACGACATTGGATGACATTGTATTTTATAATGTAATAATCAATACAGTATCAAAAATAAAATATCCAGTACAAAGGTTACAATAGAACACATTCAAAACTCTCAATAAAGTTTTTACAATGCAACAATCGTGCAATATAATGACTTTTTTAGATTTTTTTTATTGCATAGAGCATTATTTTCTTTTCTCAGTTTCGAAGAGCAGATAATTTTAAACTTTCTTTTGTGCGCCATTGTACGCGCAAGTCGCCAAGTCGCAAACTCTTGACGATCGCGTTAAGGTTCGATCGAATTTTACGACAAGCAACAAGCGTGCTTAATTATCGGCAGCGGATCATTAAAAATTCTTCCTCCGGTTGCTACGACGCGTTAAGGAACAAACGATTCTCGCTAATGAGTACTACGCAGGAGCCGTTTCGCCGGAAGAAAATAATTGGAACGATCCCGGCCTAATGCGCGAAGAAACTCGCAGTGTAGGAAGACGTGTCGCGGTAATTTGACGGCCTGTTAGGAAAACTCAGTGACTCGTGGAAATATTTTCCAGCTAAGCTGGCTTGTACTCGGCGATACTCTCTCTTTTCCCGTTTTGTGAAACTCTGCCTGCGATATTGCAGAAATATCGAAGCGAAGCGATGAAATTTTTAACTCCTGCAGTTTATTAAATGCTTTGTAGAGATTTGTTATGAACGCTCTATATATATATATATATATATATATATATATATATATATATATATATATATATATATATATATATAGACTGTTCATAATAAATCTCTTTATAATTTCAATACTGTTCGTAATAAATATGCATTAATATAAAATACATTTTTTTATAAATAGCGTAGAAAACAACGAGGTCAGATGACTTGGCACTGAATTGAATGTGTAGAATTATAAAACGATTAAAATAGAATTCAATTTGTTTGAACATATATCGGAGAACAAAAGGTTAAAGTCCAGTCCCTATAGAATTTTCCCTCCTCCTATAGAATTCTTATCCCCCCATAGAATTCTTTTCCACTACCTATTAGTCCACATAATGGGAGCTCGCATTCAGATAAATGGATTCAATCGGCGAAAAGTTCAGGTGGTCGGACGTTGAATGAAATTTTCGAGCCAATAAACGGTGCTTCCATCGCGCTTAGAAAAATGTTATCGAACGCCTTAATTCCAAATTTAATATCTATCAAAATAATTAAATTAAATATCCATCAAAAGAACACTCGACATCCGGTTAAGCTAAATATTCAAACAGAACATTGAACGTTGCGTTACTGCGCAGCAATTTATATAACGTAATTTCGAAACGAGCCGATCGCTTTTAGCGATGAGCAATTATTTCACGACGGAGGCAGCATTTGCATTGGGAGGTTCGAGACGTAGTCGAAAAACTCTCCACGGAGTCGTGCAATCGAACGGAGCGCGGAAAATACACGCCGGTTAAAAGCCTTCTCGCCTCGGGGCCCCGGGACTTTCTAACTATTACCAACCATAAACGCTCGCGAAAAGGGGGGATGCGCTTTTAGAGCTCGGTTCACCATCGTTTGGAACGATTCCGCCGCCTCTCCCAAGAATGGTTTTAATGCGTTCGCCGTTGTTTGCTTTGCGAGAGAATCGACGAGTCGTAAAAGCGAATTCGGTCGAATTCACCGGTTAAGAAGTTTTCGGCGATTCCGCGTCGGCGGGGAATTTTCGAAATTGAATCCTTGGCGATTAAAAATTAACCCACTCACGGTATATTTTATCCAAGATCTGAGAACATAAATTTTGCTCTTTAATCAAAATGGAAGAGACGTTGAAGTCAACACGCAGAATAAAAATCATTTTACGTTCCATGGTTTCCACGTTTGCGTAGTGTAATCACTGTTGGTTGTATTCCTTTTTCTAACACGCCGGACCTCAGAAACCGCGAGCGAGATTTATTTTGAAATATTCCGCGCGACTGAAGCTTGATTAAAAAGTTTCAGCGAGCCGCCACTGAAATTTCACGCAAACTTTCACTCGCAAGACTGCCCCGGCGAATGGTATTTGAAACCCTAACAATGATCCCCGGCGCGAAGTTTCTCTTCATCAAGGCGGAGAATATGGAATTCTTCTTTAGCTCGCGGTGCAAAGAGTTAATATTTGGCCGGCTGGTCAAAGTTTAAGTCGTCCTGGGGGCGAACTCGCCGTGGATTTAAGTTTCATGAGCGCGCCAGCCAACGCGATTCCGTGACGTTGGAGAGCAGACCCGATTAGAGCTGAATCTCTTGAAAATACACCGACAGGGGAAAGTGGTAGTTCGCACGGTGTCGCGGATAACGAAACTTTGCAATTTGCAAAAAAATTTCAACACCAAGCTGCTGCTTTAACTTAAGAGCATCGAAACTTTCAGAAAATTTTCAATATTTTCAATCAAATGTTAACATCTCACATCTGGCATTTCACATATATTCTCCATCTTATATTCAGGATTCCATTCTACTTTGGTACAATGTCCTACATGCACAAAGTACTTCCTAATATGCAAATTTGCATATTTCACACGTATACATTCCTTACAATATTTGCAATATCTCACATCTTTCTACCATATTCAATATTTACAATTAACATCACATAGTCAATATTTTCCATCCCATTCCACTGTAGATCAACCACATTCCATTTTCTACATCCTTATTCTGTAACTTCATCTTTCCAATTAGATATAACGAAAGAGTCACAAAATCCACATGAAATGTACAATTGCCTAAAGAAACAAATCTGTGGGCACCGCCGAAAATTAATATTCCACAAAATGAACTTCTCAGACCGCAAATTTCCCACAAAGTTCACAAATCTAATTTGTGGGAAACCGCAGAAATTATTATCCCACAGAATGAACCATTCGCAACCCACAGAATTCTAACAAAATCTATAAAACTAATTTGTGAGCATGGAATAAGGAATAGGAAACATAAAATAAGCAATATGGGATGTAAATTTTATCAGTGGAAATATAAAATTATCCGTTAATAATACTAGAAACGGGATGTAAATTAGAAAATCTAGAATATGCAATGTAGGATGAAAGTATGAGCTTCGAAAATATGGTTCATTGATACAGGATACGTGAAATGGGATGTGAGGTGTAAGATACATGAAATATATGAGATGGGAATTTGAGCAGAGATTCGAATGAAGAATATATATCAAAGATATCTGCGTATAATATACATTCAATCTCAGAAACTTAATAAATCATAAAAGGCATTTTGCTCGTAACATGAATTTTCTGTTCTCCAATTTACAAAGTGACCAATTTTACTGAATAACGAAGCAATCCTTGTGAAACAACAAGCATGGTCTTAGAGGGTCGCTAGGATTTTTACGGAAACGACGAAATTAGACGGGCAGCGATCATGTCGACGCGACAAACGGCGTAAAACGACCACGTCAGGGAATTGTTTCGTCTGGATGAAACGGCCCCTTCCTCCTCTTCGAGCAATTGGCCGAATCTTTATTTCTTCTGTCGCGACTGAAGAAGCTCCGGAGGAAACGTCGTCCGCAGAATCCTCACGGACAAAAGAGTGGACAGAAAATGGCAAAGGGATCAAATGCCGGGTAGATAACAAGTAGAAAGCTGATTCGATGTACACCGTGTGCTTGGGCCGGACGGAGAATCCAACGATATTCCTCCGGGAGACGTATCCAGTCTTCTGGTCTCGTATTTCCTCGAAGCGTGCACACCAACTTTCCCTCCTTACGTTACACCGTTGATAAATAGTTGGCTGTAAAGGACAAGTTAACGTCATCCGGCTCCTTTTTCCATGGGACTCGTGCAGGGCGTGATCCACGCGGCCGGAATCATGATCGAACGCCTTGAAATTCGCCTTCGAGAACGGTTTTTGATGGAAGTGTCGTGTTTTCGCGCGGAAAATCAGATATACCTCTTCGTTGGAAAGCCATAACGTTTCGTTTCGCGATCAGATCGAGACGGAGGGAGACGAGGTACGTGACTTTTAAACCTAATGGTGGGTCGAAATTTTCATTGTGGGTGGCGTAGAAGTGGGACAGCGTAGAAGAACAACTGTTGGTAAAAATACATTGATACCTGTAAATATGTTTCTCTCGTCAATTGTTACTGTGGAATTCGGATGGTATTATAGTGAAGGATTTTCAAGAGTAGGTGAATATATTAAGAAAATACACACGCACATATCACACAGAGTTTTCCCTAAAGAACCATATTACTAAACTAGAATGAATTAAAAATGTAAAATGTTCGATGAAAGTTACAAAAAATGTATTATCAAATGTATCACTTTACGATTGAAACACGATCGCGCGATTATAAAATAAATGTGCGTTAATAAAAATACGATAACGTCTGTAATTGTGTTTTCCCTTCGATTTCCCCCTTTGATTTATCGCGAAATGCCGAAGTGAGCTGAAAAGTTGAAATATTCGGTAGAAGAATTTTATATATGATATAAAAATTTGCTTTCGCGTTGCCTGGAAAGTGCAGCGCGAACGTACAAAACAACATCCCGCTGTCCGAGAGTTGAAACGTAGAAAACGAGATGCCATATCACTTTCGCGTTTCTTTTCCTCTTAGGGGAAAAATAATAGGATTCAGTCAGATTCGTTTGTTAAAGCCGCGATCGCCAAGTCCGTCGTTGACGTCGTTTCTGTAACGTCACCCTAACTGCACTAAGATGTTTATCAAGGCGCGTATTTCCAGAATGAACTTACTTCCGCCAAGTTCCCGAGCTGCAGTGTTCCGATGCCGAAAGTTTCTTCGTACACCGGCGCACACTATCAATAGGGTTCCGTCTTTGCGAGAACACAGTTTTCTGTAAATATTTCCAACGATCCTCGTCATCGTGGTGACGCGATTCTTCTCTCGTAAGTTTCTAATCGGATAAGAAAATATTTCTTCGCGGATAAATTTATCGTCGAGCGGAGGATTATTTATGCATCCGTTTTTAATAATAAATGAATCGAGAAGTATTAATTTAAAATAATGTTTACTTAAGGAGGATCTTGTATCCCGACAGTAATAATTCTTTGGATTGAACGATCATTATCTTCAAAAAGATAAAAGAGACTTATTATCTCGACAATGGTAATTTCTAAGGGTTAAGGGTCATTTTTGTTAACGCATTTGCTTTTTATTACAATAGTCGTAACTTTCACTGTTTCACAAAAGCGAGTAGCCTTCATCAGAGACCGGCGAGTTCCATTAAAAATTTACGAAATGCAAAATCACACGAAGCCACGGTGTAACGAGGTCAGCGGTCGGTAAATGCTGAAAATCGCATGACGTTACCATTAACGTCACCGCTCGCCATAATGTCGTCAATGAATTGCTTTCCTGCCCCAATTCATTAGAAATGAATTTTCGCGACGTACTTCGCGACGCTTGCATGTATCAGAGTTTTGTTTAAGTTTAATTTACACGAACGTACAAGTAAATCGATGAGCGCGGCCAATAATCTCCTTCAAATATCATGCACGAAGTCTGGTGGACAAATAACCTTCTGCAAACTTGCTGTGTTAATTTTCCGCGGGTCGCGGAAACTGCAGCTAAAATATTTTTCGAAACGTCAAACCAGCCAGCGTTAATTATCTCGAAATAAATTTATACGCCTGGTCCGGGAGCAAAGGGTTAGCGCGCGTAACATAAACACACCCCCGTGGATTAAACGACACGATAAACACTTTATGTTACGAGCTAATTAACGTGAATGTGACTGATTGATCGATTCAATACGCGACGGCGAGATGCCGGAAATTCAATGTCTATGTCATCACACTGGGCTCGAGGACCCAACCCCGCGAGATTCCTGCAAATTACATTCAGTCTTGTGTACACGGTACACGAAACATCGTGTACGTGTGTCCGTGTACACGGATAACCAAAACACACGCAAACAGACGACGAGCATATCAGCTCTTCCACGTCCTCGTGACATAGTTGCGCGTGTGTCTTTACATCACGATGGTCATTCGCGAATGAAAATATTACATACAGACGTGAAAAGGTGTTTTGAAAAAATTTTGGAGCTCCATTAAAATGTGCAGACGAGGGTTGAAATTGAAATTTCCGAATTGAAATTGAAAGAATTGAAATGCTTAAATACTACGGAGTCTGATTATGGATCATTCAATTTTCTCTTTTTCCCTTGGAATTGTCTCACTTTCTAATTTAATATATTATTTTTTTATAATTTCTACACATTTCTCGTGGTTACATATAATTTCGTGGCTATTTTCTCGTTTTTCTAAAATTCAAAACTCGTGTTTTGATGCTAGTTTTAACTATGAATTCCTTGATGTGTCATATAACCTGACGTTTAATAAATTAGTGAATTAATATTTCTGACGGCGGTGTTTGCTGGAGGAAAATTTGGGAACTTAGATGAACCAACAAAGGGAATCATTGGTGATACGAAGGGAGCAATTAAGGGTAGAAAATTGACGAAAGATCTTTATTAAAAGCCACGTGCGGTCAAAATTAGCTCGAAGGGGGTTGGTCTGTAATCGTGGCATTGTCTCTTTCTGTCGGAGCTCTCGTCGCAGAAGGCGAGACAAAAGGGATGAGAAAGGTTGGCCTTGCTCTCATCACTGTCCTCGTTAACTGTTCTTGGTTTATCGTTCATTTCTAAGAATCACTAATATAACTCAATTTTTACAAACCGAAGAAAATTTTACCAAAATGAAGAAACCAGTTCTAAATTAGAAATTTATTTCATCTACTAAATATTCCAATAAGTGATTTGTATACTTTGTGTACTTTACATGGTTTTAGAATTTTTAAATTCCCAAAATAGTCAGCCCGCAATTTCAATTTCAATTTCAATTTCAACCAACACGAACAAAACTGTTCTCCTGCAACACTCGATCCACGTCGTTAATTCAACTTGTTACCCTACCGTCGCGTCGGAAAACCGAAATCGACTGTTGCTAACGAGCAGGCTTCATTTGTTCCGACGACTAATTAACTTAATTCATAAACGCGTTTCGCTCCAGCGATTTCCATATTTTTCGCAGCCGGATTGCGTTACGGATAATTGAGTGGGCTGTTTCGTTCGACGAGCAATGATATGCACACACTGCACGCCGTTTAACCAATGATTAATCCGAATGATAAAATAGATTGCGTTACGTGAGCCGAGCTGCGCGACAGACTGACATGTCCATTTTTACACCGGCATTTTTACACCATTTTTTAACTATTTTCGTGTTTTCTAAAGTTCTCTGTTGTGCAGTGATGGATCTTTCAATGGCTGATATTCTCAATTAAATTTGATTCAATTGTCAATTTTATTACTAATATTATTACTATTTCATTTAGTTTATTATTTGTTTATACTATTATTATTACTAGAGATATTTTACTATATAATACAAGTGTATTTTACACTGGAACTACCAACGACGAAAGCATAAAATTTCCAACAGAAACATTAAAGTGGGAAAATAGAGAAACTTTATAATACGATACGGTGCTTTTATTTATACATTATTTAAATCTTTAAAAACACACTGTTTTATATCTAACAAAGATTATAAAGTTGTCATTTTGACCACACTTTGGGTAATTTTAATATTGATGGAAATAAAATTTGTGATAGAAATGTTAAAAACGAAAAATCTATTCTTCCATATACACAGGTATGGGTAGACTGTCCCGCAATTTTCCAATTAGAGACGGAATATTGGATTGGTATATGTATCTGTATAAAATGTTATTCATACAGAGTACGAAATTGCAAATGGTTAATATCACCAATTAAATTTCATTTTATGTTTTGCGGTCGCTGTTAGTTATCATTGAACTTGAATACATTTTAACGCTAAAACGAGATTCTGGATGGAAATGATTACAAACGAATAAAATGAAATTTTTTGTTCCTCGAGAAAATTTCGAAATTTACAATTTTCCAAGTAATGAACCAAGTCGACGTGAACATATTCGACAAACGTCGTCCAAGAGGATAGCAATTTGTTTAAAAATCAAATTGAAACGTGCTCATTCTCTCGTTTTAGTTCGCAGCTTGTTGTTATTACCACACGTATCGAATTCAATTTATCCACGAAATTCACGCGTTCCGCGAAACTGTCCCGAATTCCGGCTGCCCCTTCGCGCGCACGTGATTATTATTAAATTCGCCTGTTAATCAAAATACACGGCTGCGAGTTTTAATTGGAAACAAAGTCGAACGATCCGCTATCGTCGAATTTAATTAACTCGCCAGCGAATCGGCCGACGTTCGATTATTTTCTGCTCGCGACGGCCGAACGCGATCCGGAGATAGCTATGCATATTGTTCCCACTGCTGTGTTGTGCGCCATTGTATTTTGTATCATTAAACTCGGGTAACAATTCCTACAATTTCCCATGTCGCGATTTTTCAAGGAACTTGGAATTATTTCCGGTACGAATTTGTTTAATTTAATTAGATCAAGATTATTTAAATTCGAGAAATAGATAATTTAGTATCTATTAAATACAGAATATGATTGCTATCGAGCTATTAAATCATACAAAAGTTAAGATTCGACCAAAAAGAAAAAAAAAAAATTCGTATTTAATGCCAAGGCCTGGTAGTTTAGCATTTGCTACGAAACTGAGAAAATTAAACATATCGTTAATTGCGTTATTTAGTACAAATTAAGTACTAAAGTACTAAACATCTATCATCCCAAGACTTTCAATGAATCCGCAAACTGAACTATTTCCCCCTTCTATCCCCTAATTTCATTTCATAGCGGGCGGCCGCCGCATAAGTTTAACAAGCATACTAATTTCACAAGCCGTGAAACGCGGCATGTAATTATGATGCCGAGCAATCGACTTAAACGAGCGGACACAAGGATGCAGGGATTGGACAGTAACAGCTACGACTAACTGGCTTGTTCAGAATTGTACTCACCGGCAGCGATTCAGGAGTGTGGTCCAGCACGTATATGTTGTTCGTGTATCCATATAACATCGTGTCCAGATCTGAAATCCAAGGAGCGAGCAGAACATTAAATTGGATCCAACCATTGCACGGCCACGGCTAGCAGAATACTAACGCCATGCATAGTTAGCCAGCAGCGCTGCGCTCCAATGTTCCAATTACGACCGAGCTACCTGAAAGCTTCTTATCAAACGCGTACGATCCCTCTCTCGTTTCCATTCGATTCGAGATACGACTGGAGGAAATTGAATGGCGCAATCGTAAAATCTCCTGTCACCTACTGTTTCACGCTTCCCTCTCCCCACCGTTCAAACGTTTTATCGACGTATCGAACGACGATCGCGACACGATACCGATTTGTACGATCGATGATAAAGTGCTGAGAACCGAGTGGACCGTTTGTAAGATGCGATTAAGACGAGATATTAACATTGAATAATTTTGACAAGTTTTTCTACGGACTAAGGTAAATTAAAGTAAATTTTTGTATTTAGAGTTTTTCTTCTACAGACTCTTAGCTTTCTTAGTTATAAATTACAAATTATTCCAAAGAACTTTATCTTGTCAATTTGGACTTGTCGTTAGGGCGTAACTTGTTCCTAGTTTAGAATTAAATTATCTCTCCTGCAGTCTAAAAATCACGTAAACTCTTCTGATCAACGAAAGTTGAAAAATGTTGCCACGAACGTTCGATTGATTTAAGACGATGGCAACTTGGCGGTTTTGTTAATAAAGTTTTGCGCGTTGCGTAACGAAGATAAAGCCAATTTCGTTTGGCGAGGCGGTTAGTTATGCGAGGTCCTAACTCCCACGATAATGCGATCTTTTTTAAAGAATTTAACGAACTTTCTTGCGGCAATCGCCTCGGTGGAGGGAAACGTTTATCGATGGAAACATAATTAGGTATGGACTATGAGCTTTGATGCAATTTCGTTGGCCGCAGGATCGATCGAGCTTGAAATACCATAAGAAAAAAAAAAAAAAAAAAAAGAAGAAGAAGGGGAAAATTCATCTACGAACCTGACGATGAAACTCGAGGAAAGAAAATCATGAAACTCAGAGGATCGACGGAAATGTAAAGTCAAAGAAACGAAGGCACGAATGTGTACCTTGAATTACAGACGATCGAGAAAAACGATCTTCCAGTGCTGACTCAGCTTTTGCAAACGCGACTTGGAGGCTTAAGAAAATTCGATTGATGGTCAACGTGACGTGACAGACTGCCGAGAAAACAAGAAGAGGAAGTGTAATATATCGTAAAGAGTACGTCAGGCAAGCAAGAACGGAAAAGCCATTCTGTATCAATACTCGAAGAATATATGATCCTAATGCCTCTCAAGGAACACTTGCAAACACCAATATATCAAGCGGGATCCAGGAACGAGGACGATTTATGCGCTGAAAATCTCAGACCGAGCTCAGGCGCAACGGAACAATTTTTCAGAATTATTACCCAGGCTGTGCGGCCCCGCGCTGTCGATGAACGAGAGCCACTTCGGCCTCGATCGCGATTCATTTCCATGCGAAAGGTCTTTTGTCCCACTCGTACGCGCTGCCACGGAATATTCGTCCGAGGAATCAATCGGATTCGAAGGCCATCCGGCCATCGCCGGTTATATCGGCTATATCGGCCGATATTTCGTTCATTGTTCACGCTTACAAGAGACACTCGGTTTTCATTGTGGAGCGCCGATCATTTGCCCGAGGTTTCGATAATTTCCCCGAACGAGAAAGGCGTATTTTATCGCGTCGCGCGATTGATAGCCCTCTATGAATATTCGATGGATGTGTGAATATCCGATTCAAACATCGCTCCGGGTTTAATAAAAAGCGGCTGAAATATTTGCCGACGCTCGTCCATTGCGGAACGAATACCGCGCGCAACATCGAGAGTTGTGGATGTATTTTTTATATATTAGTTTTTTTTAGCGTGGTACTTTTTAATCGCGGTGTTAATTATGTTATTCAAATGGTATTCCGGTTGTCTGATCGCGTACCGTGCTGTTTCACCGGCACGACGAATTATATATACACATACAAACTGTCTAGATAAATAACGCAGCTGTGTCCTCTGTCTGACCAGTCACGCTCCTATTTCACTATCCCCGTATTATTGTACGCCGCAACGAAATTAGAGAATTTAACGCTGGTTTATTTACGTATTGTTATTAACTCCACCTAGGACCGGGCAATAAATTCATTACGCTTTAATTTTGTGAAAATTTCATAAAATTATCGTCACAATCTAGACGGCGGTTATTAATATTAAAAACGTTAATTTGAATTTCCGCAAATATCATCGATCAAACGAATAAACTACTTTCTGTCGGCGTTAACGCGCAAATAACATCGTTGGATTATAGACAAGTCATTATGATTTACAGATTAATAAAACTTGGCTATATTTCGTTTCATTGTCCGCAATAATAAAATTCAATTCAACGGAAGACCCTAAACCGTGAATTTTTATAATTTCCCAAAAAGCTGTGTACCGGACGACACCGGTCGACAGTTAATAAACATCCCCGGCGTTCCATTACCTTCGGTTCGTTGACAGGCTCGAGTTGCCGATCGATCGATTAAACCAGGAATTAATACGACGTCGCTAATAAACATTGACGATCTAATTTTTGCATCGTCAGATTCCCCCCTCGTTTGTCCTCGTTTCAGAGCGTGACGTCAGTAAGACGCGATTAATCAACGATTCACACCGGCGTTCCGAGGAATTTCCACGCATCGGCGAATCACGACTGATTTTCTGAATTTCCATTAATCAAATGTGCATCCTCGGTTGTTTCGCGAAAAGGAAAAAAAAAAGAGTCAAATACGGGGGGAGGAGGATGAGAGTAATTATTACCGGCGCGCTCATTCCACGATTAAACGAACGGTTGCAGCGACACAAGGGCTGAAATTTTTCGGCTCGCGTTACAGAGGAGCAGTTTCCGGTCAGCTAATTCTGGCCGCAGCTTTTGACTGCGAGCCCGGTACAACCGAGCCGGAAATAACGAATGAATTTATCCTGGCGACTGTTCTACGCCAATAGCCCGCTGTCGAATGGACACGTATACATAACGATGTAACGTTATTACTCATTCTCCTCCCTCCCCTCTCACTCTTTCTGTTGGACTGCGCGTGTAGCATCCGTTTCATCTCCACGACGAGCGTTAATTATCGTTTCGAAAGCTTTTTGTTCTTCGTTTGTATTTCTGGTTTCGTTTTAGCCGTCCCGACCCTCGTCATCGATACATCGCCATTTCCAAACGAGACTGTCTGGAAAGTCTTCGGAGATCTTCGATCAAGAGAAATCGAGAGAATGGCAATTACCAGCAGTATGAAAGTTAGAGGTCTCGTTGAACGAAACTGCGGTGATCGATAAGGAATTTTGAAGAAGATTGAGTGCCAACTTTCGAAGATCGAGCGATAATTATTGGCGGCGGCGAACGTTCGGAACTTTGTAAACGAAACTTTGAAGAAAATTGCTACCTCTAATTGGACGTCTGACCAGCGGGAAAGTTGCCGGAAGACTGAGAGTTTATTTTCCACATTGAGTGATATTCGTCGGAAGGGAAAGAGGAGATTTGGAATTATATTTCGAACTTCATAAATGGGATTTCAAGTGGAATTCAAATGCATGATCAGTAAGGAACACGGTGGGAGTGAGAGAGATGGAAAGTTGGAAATTTCTTTGAAATACGATGGTTCAATTGCGAGAGAGAAAAATACAGGAATTTAATAAATATAAATGTTGAGAGAGCCAGCGTGGATCACGCTCCATTTCCTCATGAACGTTCCATCCTCCTGATTCGATTTAACGGAGGACGTATTAACGACAAAAAAATGTTCTTAAATGACGCGTGAGTGCTGCATTGAATTATTTCTTTTGCCAGAGAGAGAGAGAGAGCGATCGAAGGGATTTGCAGGTTCAGAAAACCAACGCGAACGACGATAGACGCAATAACATTCGAGTTCAGTCACCGAACGAATCTGCGAGGTATGAGAATACATCACAGCGAATTTTCAGCGATGCTGAGCCAAGCTTGATAAATCTTCCACCATTACTAGACGAATATATTCCGGCAGAGTCGGCGCCCTTTATTCAGCTGTACGTGTTAGATATTATTTTATCCAGTGCAAACATATATTCTCCGTTAAGAAATCGGCTTTAAGCAATATAGCACAGTTGATATAAACCCTCTCTTACATTTCCCGCCCGATTAGACAAGCTTTACTTCACTTTCGTTATTCTTCTCCGTTTAAATCAGAACCTCGCTAAGGTAAAAGGTTAAAAAGTTACTTTAGTTATTAACGTGTGAAATATTATTGAATCTTTCAATGAAACTGGGAGAAACGTGGTTGGAATTGCAGGAAAATCTTCAGTAGAAATACACGCGATTGGTCAGACGCAATGCTACCGATGTACTCGATGCTGTATTCTTCAAAAGTAACCTAATAAATTTATAACTAATCCAAACTGAACTAAAATTTCAGTTATCGATTGTCATCAAGCTTTTTATCTGGAGAAGAGACTTCTAAAATTTCGCAAACAAATAATCAATAGAAAAAGATCACTGACAACAGATATTACTACTGGCATAACATCCTCATTGTTCATCATATCTTCTCAGTGAAATTTTAAATAAAATCGTCATCTCGATCTCTCTTCTCTCGTAAGAGTACAAAGATGTCGCGTCTCGAGATAATCGCGAGAAAGTTCAACGCACACGGACGCGTCGCGATTTTTCATCTTGCGTGCTCTTTTTCCCCTTTGCCTTTTCCTCTCTGTCTCCCACCTTCTTAGCGAACAACATTCGTCTTCGTCAGTGCGTTTCACGTTCCGAAGCCACGCTTGCGCGTCGTCATACATTTCGCGTGTAAGGAAAACGAAACGCGCGCTCGCAGTTCACGAGGATTTATTGCTAATTACATTTCCGCGTTGACCTGTTCGCCTCATCTTCCAGCTTCCATCTCCCAGCGGGTTTACGGCTATTATTTTTCCCCACCCGCGGCGAAAATATATATGCGGAACGATCGCGATATCACGCGAAAATGAGATTTATTGTCTCACACGGTTACACACCGTGACGTTTATGCTTTCGCAATAGCACGACGAAAGACATAAAATGCGGCGAAGCATGCGAAATCTTTCCACCATCGATTCACAATCGATGCGCACGAGATCGGATTCAAAATTACGTCACTTCGATCGTTATCGTGAACCTTTTTACAATTACAGTGTCATTACCATAAATATATCTGAATTTCAACGCCAAAGTAAAATTCTGAATAATTTTATAATGTAACGACTGCTATAATGTTCCAAAATCTTCCATCCAATCTCTCGCACTCGTATATTCTCCCTTTCTCTAGTTCCACTTGCTTTGGGCAAATTACGCATTCCTAGAACACGTTGAACTCTGACTCGTGCGTTCATCTCGCACATTCTAGCTTCAACTGGTATTTTAACGCGTCTCCAGCACTCGAAATTCAATGTCAGTCACTTTTACACCCGCAACACAGACTCCACTTTCCACACTCTATTATACGAGTATCTCGCTCGATCCCTATCGGTGAGATAGGTCAATATACCTCTTCATTAACTCTAGTCATCAAACATCTTCCAAGTCTCGTTAGGAACGTTCGCCTACGCGTCTAATTTCATTCTCTTATTATACGGCCTTTGACGAAACGCACGGAGCGTAGAGCGCCCCGTGCGGCGTGCAGGCACTTCAATTAATAATATAATCATCTGTAAATGGATTTTCGAAGCCGCGCGGTAATTTGCCACGCGGTTACGCCCTGATTGCAAGCCAATTACGATGCATCGAGCCCTGTAAATCGTTGGAAGACGCGGCCCAAAAGAGAGAGAGAGAGAGAGAGAGAGAGAGAGAGAGAGAGAGGGGAGACGCAATTAATATCGCAACGACGTACTCCTCCCGAATGCCCCCGCGAAGTATTCGGCCGCGATGATGGAAATGCCGCCGCGCAGACCCGTTTAATACTCCCCTTGCGAGCATCCGCTTTACTGATCCGCAAATTCGTCCAATTATTCGCAGTCGCCAACGGTAACGAACCGCCGGCCATAATTGCGAGCCTCGTCGTCGCACCTTGCTAACAGCAATCGCGCTGCGCTCGTTCCTCGATAATTTATCGTTGTCAGCTCCCTTGTACTTCCTCACGATCGCTGCTGAAACCGCTCGAAAATCGCGGCCTGGGCGATCGCGTTATCCGCGCCGAACGTTCGACTTTCGTTTCTCGGTCTCTTCTTTTTTTTTTTTTTTTTTCTTTGCACGAGAAAGTTCGCATTTTTGGGAAAGTGACGGTCGAGGATCGTTAGAGCCGCGTCGAAGGATCCGTCAAACTATAGTAAAAGGGGGAAAGGGGAGAGCTGTTTGCGCCGCTCGTGCAAACAATACACGCGTTTGCACAGCAAGCTGCCAGCTTCGGGAGTCGTCCTGTAATTCCCCGTGTAGAATGCAAATTTTATGCAGTCGGCCAGAGTTCCTTAAGTTTCGCGTCTGCATGTTAATTGGTTTCGCTTCACTTCGGCCGCGGGCAACTTCGCGACAGCGTTTCCGGGAAGGAGCGCGCGTTGGAACTTTTTCTCTCTGTCTCTCTGGCCGGCGGCGCCCTCTCTTTCTCTCTCTCTCTCTCTCTTTCTATCTTTTGGCGAGCCAACTGCCGCCGCTCGAACCCGGGGCAAACAAACTTCTTAATGCGAATCATGGACGAAAGATTTTTAGAAAGCGTCGGAGATAATTGCCTTTCTTCCACTTTTTCCGCCGTGCGCACGCGCGCGTATACGTGCCCAGACGACGAGTGTCCGACGTTGCCACTTATTACGTTTTCTTCGTCGTTCGCTCGCGAAGCTCGAGGTGTCCGTGTTAAAAAAAAATTTGTTTCCTCCTTTTTAGCGGGCAATTTTTTACAGGCAGGCGCTCTCGTTAAAACGTTGACGCGGTTGATTAACTAACGCTAACTAACGATAACGCAAACAACGTTATCAATGGAATTAATCAATCTGGAAACTGGCCATCCTCCCTTTCTGCCCGCCGCGTTTCACGTAGATCACCGCGCCGCTCCCGTGGACTTGAAATGTAAACCGGCAAACCGAGAGTGCAAATAAACAAACGCTGGGTTTAAACAAACGAAAGACACAAACAAACGGCAGGGGGAGGGGGGAAGGCAAATATAGGGGGAGATAAAAGATAGGATTTTTCAATCTTCTCGCTGTAAAATACACGCATTCGATTTCGTCCTATGAGGTGTACACGTGTACGCTCGCGACAAACGAACGAGTATAGTCGTGTTATTAGCGAGAAATTCGAACATTTGGCATGTATATGAACCGGGGGTTGATGACGTGCCGAAAACCGGCTACTTCATTGCTAATTATGTTTGACAATCAGCCGTACATTGATATTCCGAAACCACGTATATTTCCAATTCGTTTTTTATTCGTCCCATGTTCTCCGCTAACCAATTATCTTCATTGCAGAAGAATGAATTACGTACGTAGTATTGTTTTATTCAGGAATTCTTTCTCCCTTGTTTATACATTTTATCCACGCCGATGACGACGTTACGAATAAATCTGCAAATATTTCTGCAGCATCTCGTTGATACCGCGTTGATTTTCAGATTTGCGATTAAACATTCCCTGATTAACTAGAGGGATTTTAAACGTGGCGCAATTGTACGTGAGAATAATTTGTCGAGTCCACAGGTGTGTCTTTTACTTGCAATGTCGAGAAACTCGTGAAGGAATGAAAAACAAATTTCGTTCGACGTCCACGAAATTTGTACGGATCTCGATCTCGATCTTCCTGTTTCAAAACGTGCCAGATCTCTCTCTCAGACTCGACGACCATCAAAATGCTATCTAAACTATCGGACCCGATGTGTCTGGTTCATCTGTAACGCATTAACGTACGTGCATTTTCTGGTGAAAGATGCATCGTACGTGGCGGGAACAATACGCGTAAACATGGAATGTCCGGCAGTTGGCGCGCGTCGCATCCTAACGAAGCGTGGATCGAGGAAATCAGGCTTGTCATTGGTCCGTGGCGTCGACGTAGCCGACGTAATTTCCATGCAATCAAACGGCAAACAGTGCCGACGCGGCGACACCCGCGCGCAGCGAACCTAGGTTTCGCCGAACGTTTCCGCGAGCGGTGTAGTTCCATATGCAAATTGCGCGCCACGACCCAGCACGTCGTCGGCAGCGAAATCGAATCAATATTGCATTAGGAAGGCCGGATGCTACCGCGATCCGAGGCACCGTGGCCCTCCAGCACCGGTTGAATAAATTATACCGGAACGCAGGCCTTCCAGGCCCTTGATAAACGTGGCTAGCGCGGCACTGCTGTCGCCAGACCTGGCTGGCCTGAAATTTTTTGACGGCCTCGTTCCTCGCGCGTTTAGCCACGAACCGTGGAATTTCGTCGGCGTCCGGTCCCATCTTCGAAAGAGAATCTCCGACGAGATTCGATATTAATTTAGGAGCACGAGATGTATTGATCCTCGGTCGACTGACAGATGGATATTAATCGACGTTTCGATGAATAAGCGAGCCTGAAAGGATCCCTCGGAGTTTCAGCTCGCGCTGGCTTAATGTCTGTTAACACGCTCGATATTTAATCATTGGATTCTCATTCACCATATTTTCTTTTTAGTTTTTCTTCTTCTGATAATTTAATATCATTCCCCGTGTACGACGCGTAAGACGAACGACTGGCGTGTACTTTTAAGATGCACGTAATTGATCGTCGAGTTTCTGTTGCGATATGTTGCGTAATTCGTCGTTCGCTCGTAATAATTCCGCGTCGGTGGAAAAGTATCCGGAGGAGGGGAATGAAAGTAATTTTCCTAGACACACATAACTTTTCCCTCGAGTTCGCCGGATTCTCTGTTTACAGACACCTGCTGGTTTGCCGAGTTAAGAACACGCGGAACTTTCATTCTGGACAAATAATTATCCACTTCCTACCTACGAATTCGAGGACTTTCGTCCTGATTCAACGGCATTTCAATTTGTTCGCCACAAGGGAAATATGAAAACCGCGGTAACCGCGGTATGTATTTGCTCAAGCAAGTCGCAAGTACCTTCATACTCTCGCGACAAACGCGATTTCTTCTGTACCTGCTACAAAAAAGGCGAATGAAGTACAGCTGTTTCAGCAGCAAATTCCACTCAACTTCTTTACACGCAGAGTTTCGTTGAAAAAAAAAGAAAATTAGAAACAAGACGACTCGACAGAATATTACGACACGATGAGGATTTACTTTCCCAGACGAGCAAAAGAAGAAACGTAAAATATACCACGACTATAAAGAACGGTTCTCTCACGGTCCATTATCGGTAGCTGAAAGCGAGGCTTCGGAGTCGGAGATTGATTTTGTCGGGAGCAACAGAGCGTGGCAAGTTGTGGCGTTTGATATCGAGAGAAGCGATAGGTCAAGGGGCGACGTCACCCGAGATTCCTCGGGTAGTTCGAAACGTAGATGCGCATTAGACCTGATATTCCCGTTATTAAAGGATACAGGATAGTTTCTAAGTTCCGTCTTCGTAACTCGCGCAAACTATGATCTAGGTCGACATTAACCCTTCCGAGGCCCTTCTTTCAATAATGCGATATGATACGACGTGAATTATAATGCGCATAAATTTGGGGAAATTAGACCGCGGCCGCTCGTGCGTTTATAGAAATTCCAGAAGCGTTAGAATGTACAAAAAAGATATACACGTTGTATTGGGAAATAAAATAAGTCATTGTGACATTTAACGTCAGAGATATTGATGTAAATTTGTAGTACGACACAGTGCACGAGCTTTTGTTTGTATATTTTACGAAAAACTATTTAAATCCCTCGATAGTTTTAATGTTAATGTCGAACAATGTTTTGAACTGAGTCGATAAAAATATGAAATCGCATAAAAATCTCAACATTGTGTCCAACAACAGCAGAAGAGTTATTAGTCTCGAAAGAGACTTTCTCCGCGCCGTGCTTGAAAAAAAAAGAGATTCTTCTCATTCAATTTCCAGAGCGACGTCTGGAAACATTCTTCCGCGATGCAAATCAGAATCGATCTACGAAAATTAAACGTTCCTTGTCCGGTCTCCGCACTGTTTGCCCGAAGAATATTCTCTTCAATTCTGCTGACAATTTAGATCGACGTTGTCTCATTCATCGCCCACCCAAATAAATGATTTCAAACGTTAAAGCGATCAAACTGGCGGAACAGTGACTGTTCGCGGTCGAATAATAACCAGGGAGGACTGGTGTTCGAGCTCGCGATCATTCGGGAACTTGGCCGGAATGAATGAAGCCAGTTACGCCATTTGACACGGATAGGAACGATGGATTAGGGTCGGTGAAATCAAGCGAGAGGTTCTCGAATTGGGTACGAGGCTCGCGTCGGTTTCAGGGCAAATACACGGAGGGCCACTTGACTAACGCTAAATAATTCATAGAACACGGCTCGAACCGTCTACGTATACACATATATACATATATACATATATATATATATATACACACATATATATACACATCAGTGCGGTGGCAATAGCCATTGGACCGTTCATCAGGGACTATTGATTGCGCTTCGAGGCTTTCCATACCCGACTTCCTTCTCGCGCTTACTCTACCAACTTCCTCCACGCAATCAGCCGACGTATGACATTTACCAATCACAAACGGAAACCTGGAGGAGTTCTAGCTGCCGGGTTAGATACCGGGGTTGCCGGAGAGACGTGGGGGAGGACGTGGTTAGCATGTCCTGATGAATCATTCATAGTTTGCTCGATGTCGCGTTCCATCTACCTTTTGTAGATCTTCACGGACGTAGGTGCCGAGGCAGAAATCGTTTCTGCGTTTCTCTTTCTCTCATCGACGCTTCATTCAGCGTGGATCGGTTTCGCATAAAAGAAGATAAATACCAGGCATTTCCTTCTTCAAACTACGAGCACCACTTCCCCGCGATATCGCGAGTTTTAACGTGACAAGATTTATGTCTTATGCCCTCGCACACATTTGTCAAACGGAATGAAATATGTACCACGGTGGCAAGTTTACGACAATTTCCGAGGGAGGAAACGAACGATCCCCGGGATTTTTCGTTGACGTTTTGCGGAGCCAGCGGAGCGTTCTGTGGCTCCAAAGTTATGCACGTTACACACCTTGGTGTACCTGTCGGTAGATACAAGAGAGGCATTGTTCCCCGGGCGAAGCGTTCTCTCTCTCTCTCTCTCTCGTTCTTTCTCTCTCTTGAACGCCTCCTTCAGTTATTGGAATGCGTGCCATAAGTCTCCGGCACGTAATAAAGCCGACGGTTGACGTAATAAGCTCTTAAGCGGCACAATTGTGCTACCGGTCCCCGATCTTTCGTTAATGAGGTCAACTTTCCAGTCCTTTCTCTCTGAACGGCGCGCCACCCCTCTCTGGCTCACCTACGTTCTCTCTTAGCCGGCTCTTCCACCGATTTTTTCCCTTTCTTTCCCCTTTTTCTCTCGTTTCATTTTCTGATCTACTTTCGCCGACGTCTGTCAAGTCGGCCAATGTAGTCGGGTAATGAAGCAAAATTAGGAGCAAGGGAGAAAATAAGAGGGAGAAAGAGGGAGAAATTGTTTCCTCGGTGGTATTTTTTTTTTTTTTTTCTCTTCTCCCCTTTTTTCCTTGACGATGGATACGAAGTTTGTTGGCTTCAACCGCGAAACAGGGTGAAAGTTCAAGAAGCAACCCTCGCAAAGGCCGCCGACTTACTTTTAATAAGACAGCCGTACTTTCTTGCCAGCCTCATGAACCACCAGCCGCATCCGAGTGTCGCCTAATTGGATTCTGTTATCGCGTTCCTCTGCTACCTGGGCAACATGCTCTTTTTGGAACACAGCCTGACGACCAACGACACGCGATAAGTCACGTTTCGACGATGCATCTTCATCCGATTAGAGTTCAAGAGGATCTATTTGGCGAAATGAACGTGTTACTCTACTATTGTAAATAACATTGTTATTAATTTTATTGTGTATAACTGCATTATGAAAATTGTATCACTGTATCATGAAGCAATAAAAATTTCTAGTACGGTTAGTTAAAAATTTAAAGATAGCAACTGCACTCTTGCACGTATCTCTTCGATTATCGTGCATACAACGCTAAGCTAAAACGAATTTAATATAAACATTTGAAAGAGATACACCGCGTCGGTGTCAAACTCGTAACAATATTTGAAATATTATGTGCGTTACTATAGCGAGGGAGTTATCTATATGCAAGCAAAGTTAAGCTAATCAACTCATCTGGTCAGCTTCACTTTCGAAACTTTTCGCGTAGAACACCGTTCAGGCCCTTAACTAAATTTACGGGCCGACGGCTACCGACATAGTCCCAAATTGAGAAACTTACTCTGCGGAGCTTAGAGGTGTGTTGGTTTAGGCACGTTTCGAGTAGAATGACACACGGAGCCAGCAGGATTATTTCATCAACAACAGACCTAAACTGCACCTACTGATGCAAGCTCTACAAAATTCAACGACTTTTATATAACTTAATTCATAAAGTTAAATTACTTTGTTTCAGTGTTCAGATCGATCGAAAGATCCATAAAATATTTGATTATCACTCGATTTTCTAGACTTCCACGATTATTTATTCTACGTAACAAATTGTTCCTTATGAGCTTGTTCACTTTTTCAAAGCAAATTCAATACTGACGTAATTCCTTGTCATCACCATTTGATAACAAATTTTGATTTGCTGTTCGTCAATTGATTTTCAAATTCGATTCCCCGAACGTTTCGTGATGTTCATTTCTCCATATTTTTTCTCTCCCTGTTTTTTTATTTTTTTTTTTTTTTTTTTTTGAAGAGTTATGTCAATTTCAAAGAGAATATTTGAAAGAACGAGAAATTTTTTTTTTTTTTTTTTTTTTTTTTTTTTTTGAAAAATGTATGGGAGAGCCCTTGTAAAAATATGAACAGCATAAAATAATATTTTCGGTACTCCTTCGGAAGATGAGCGAAACATGCCAAGAAAAATATTTCGTGAAATGTTCCGTGCGATAAAAATATACTATATATATATATCTGGTATGAAATATCTTTCGCTTCGCGAGAGAAAAAGCAAGTTAAATTTCATATCGATCCAACCCGTCACGATATATTTTTCGAACGCGTTCTTCCGCGTTGTTATACGGGGGTGAAAGGGTCGGATATCCATTGGATGCCGTTTGAACCGCGCCCAAAAACCAGGTTACCCCCATGGGACTCGACCCGGGCCGGGAATCCAACGCGAGATTTCCATTTTCCAGCCATAAATCAAAATGTCGTCGATTCGAGGCGAACACTAGCCTACTTTTTCCAACCATCTCGATCCTGGGAACCGGGCGAATCCCATCTCGGATCGTCCTTCACGTCTTCGCGGGCAAAGCAAATAACGATCGTTCGATAAAACGTTGGCGCGCCACGTCGGCGACTTTTTCAATATAAAAAATCCTCGGTCTTAAAAACTTTCCAGCGACTCCCGCTTTTCTTCCTACTGTTTCCATCGCCTTCACTCGAAAGTTGGGTCTCCTGACTGGGCCGCAGGCTACGACGAAAACTTGGGCAATTACGCAAAATTAAACTCCTTAAATTTTACAGTGGCAGGCTAGTTCGACACAGCCTGCTCGAAGCTGGAATAGACGGTGACGTTTCTCGCGTTTCTTGTTTCGTTAACGAGCCACTGTAATTGCCAGCTGAACCTAGTATAGTATGTATAGTATGTACGGAAAGTATTATAGAACAGTGTCTGCGAAACGATCCAGAATTTTATCGATTATTGTTCAATCTCAATTGGATACGTTTCATTGCCACGCTTATGAGTGGACTGCGAGTTTTCCTGCAATTGTTGGAAATTCGAGGAGAAATACATAAAAGCAATACATAAAATATCGAAAGTAGAGTACTTGCTATAACATGCATTCAGAAAAGAGTTTCAACTAAGGTCGTTCATTGAAGTCTGAAAGGAGAATGAAAGATCTAAATATCCATCTAAAGATCCACAGTCTATTTATAAGGATCAGTTTTCCAATGATATTTGTCTAGGCAAGCGTTAAATCTGTCCTGTTTATTGAAATTTGTATATTTTATTCTCCAAATTGACGCGGAACTGGTTACTGATACTTTAATGAAATCAATGAGCCGCGGGGAGTTAATAGAGGCTAGTAAATATTTTAATCGGGACAAATAATTAATTGTTTGATGAATTACGCATGATAAATTGCACAGATCGTTAATTTTACTGTTACCGCTATTCAACCCGCTACGTAATCGTATATACATATATATATATAATTATTTTATATTTTATATATATATATATATTAAAATGTATATAATTATATTAATAAATAAAATATATATAATTATTACTATATATATATATATATATATATAGACGTTTCTAATTTTCACGTAACCTTACTTTAAAATAAAGTACCCCGTCCCTTTATTCCACGCCACGATCACTTTCGGTAACTTATATTATGCCGACGAACTTTTCTAATATCTTGAGTGGGAAGATTGTGAGCCCCTGAAGAAAATTATGCTGTCACTTGGACGAAAGTTGCCGCTTTTATTCGAAGAGTATCCCGATATTGTCGATATTTAAAGTTCGAGCCCGATTCTTACCGACACGAACCGGTTCAATGATCAATGGCGAGTTGAAAGATGGAAATAAATTTATTAAACATCGCGCGGGCGCCAATCAACGCCGCTGGAGATGGCTTCATATGGGCAATACAACCGCCACGTCGAGGTTATAAAAGTAAATACGTGCAACGCGTTAATACGTAAACGATCGGCAGCGATGCAGAATTTTCGAGCGCGGCTCGCGAAACAGCCAATAGAAAACGCATTCGATGCACAGCCGTGCCTCTGGTCGCAGGGAATTAATAATACAACAGCCACGCGAGTATGGTCTTTTAAACGAGAGTTGCTGGCCGGACAGCTAGCTAATTATCAATTAACGCCGCGTAAACCTCTTTTCCTCGTCGCGTGCGTCGCGCGTAAAATTTTTCGGCTTCGTCGATGTGAAAAGGATACGTGTATGGATGAAATAGTGAATAAAATCCGACAAGGGCGGATAAAATTCTCGAATGCTTGAATTTGCATGCGACGTCCTCGATAACGGGGATATCGGGTGTACGAAGAGGAAATCCACGTCGAGCTGAAGCTGTATGTAATCGATTATGATAGATACGTACGGAAATTGTCCTTTTCAATATTTATCCGCCCAACTGTGATTCATTGGTAATAACCGTGGAATTGGATTATCCTGGTCGTTGTCACTGCTCCTTTACAGGGTATTACCTGGCTATTGATTACAGACGTGTAATGAACCACTCGTACCAATTATGTTGACTTGTGTGCGCAGAGAGAGAGAGAGAGAGAGAGAGAGAGGGAGAGAGATACGGAGAGACAGAGAGGAAAGAATCGATCCCTCGCCTTGGACAAATGTTTGTAAGCGGAGGAAATGGGCTCGTTTTGTCACGTGGGGACCATCGTGTTAAGGTAGACAGGACAAATGATAATTGCTCTCGATAACCACCTGTGTATATTCAAGGAATATTCCGAGGATGTACAGCGCCATGTCATTAACGTTAACGCTTTGACGCGATAAAGCGTCTCGGAAGTAGATATTAAATCCGACTTGTACCGTGCTGTTGTTCAAAAATTTGGACGCACGTAAAGACTCGAAATAATTTCTAATTTTAAGCGTGATACTGTTTCTCCATGATACGGAGAAACTGCAATGATGCAAACTGCATCTAGAAATGAAAGTTTCTCAAAAGTAAGGTACTCGAAACTATTTTAAGGAATGATTGTGAAGATATTTAGCCAACAAAATGTCAACTATGATTATTTTTCACCTAAAAGAACCTCTGAATTTAATTCCTTTGACGTCGAGCCGAAATGAAATCTAATGAAAAGATTCGTCCCGAGTGGGAAAGGTTTCTGAATCGAATGGTGAAAATTACGGCCGGTAGATCGAAAGTGGAATCATGAATGACAGCGCGCTTGCACGCTGCACGCCGTCGATCGAAGTTCCTCTGCCAAGGATTTCAGGAAAGGGAAACAGCAAGATCGAGAGGGAGAGCGGGAGGGGAGGGAGGACGAAGGTTCAGACTATTTCAGGAAGCCGTAGTGATTACGCTTCGGTCGCCAATGAGAGCTTATCTCGCCGCCTTGTAAAGAAGCGTCTATATATACGTGACCATTACTGGCCATGCTCTCTCGAAGCGAGCATCCTCCCTCCCTCACACCCTCTCGCGAACCCTCTCAGCCCGCCACAGCGACTAAACGTCGTCAAGCTCGGTAAGTTATTACGTCGTGAAAATAAGGAGAAAATTGGAAAGCGGTTTAGCCATGAAAGTGGTGTCAATTACCGTCTCGATACCTGACCTCCAAAGTGGCGGGCAAGACGTTCGAGCAACTCAAGACTGGGCTCTCTCTGGCCTGCCAAAACGGTACGTCTTTCAATTTACGAACCAGGTTACCATGTGACGAGAGGACCGCAACGCGGTTCGTGTAATTAATGATCGCGTCGACGCGGGGAGAGAGAAAGAATGTCAACGTGAGCGACAGCGCGTTTCGTTGGGGCTTCCACGGCGTCCCTTTCAACGTCACAAGGAGGAGGGAAATAATCATTTTTTAACCGCGCATGATAAATCGTCGAGGAAGGTTTATCAAACCTTCAGAGACGCGGCGTGTCGCGGAATTGACGTACCGAGGTTATAAATAACAATGGAAAGGCAACTCGAGGCGCAAGAGGTGGCCTGTCTGACTCTCGCCGTCCTTTTCCACTTGCCCGGGGACCGCAGTTCGTTACGTGTCGAACGCGTCTCATCCGTTGCGCCTCGTTCCCTGTAACTTCTAAATTTACTGGGGAAAGGTTGCCTTATTTTTAGACCGCAGCATCGGTGTCCGTGAATCTAATAATACGCCCTTGAAGCGGTAGGTGTCCCTTCAATCCGTCCAGACTGCCGCCGTTTATTCGATTCCGTTTTATTTATATCGCGATGCCGCCTCGTCCCGTCTGTTTCGCGGAATGCTAATTAAAAACGAGCAGCGACCGCGAACTGGCCGTCCAGCGAGCCGATAGAGAGAGAGAAAAAAAAAAGAAAAACATCCGTCCCACAGCTGACACAGCGTCGAGTCGGACCGTCGATCATCGAGCGAGACATCCGAGATAAAAAGAACCGCCCATTGGCTCTCTCCGTTGCGCCGCAGGCCTGCGACGATAATGACGCTGCCAGGAACTGCGGGAATCATCGATTCCCTGTTCCTCTCTCATTCAGCTTCGTCGTCGGACTTTTATCGTCGGGCGAAAAGCGTGAAACTATAATAGAGCCATTTCCAGCGATGATCGAGACTCGATTTCTATGGGTAATTCTGGCAGCCGGTGAATAAAAAGGGAATGGGGACGAAAACGCGGCGAACAGTGAAAAAGGGCAGGTAACGACGCGATGCCAAAATGTCCGCGTGTAATATCGGCACCTGTTGTCCTACGAAATAACGATTCAGCCTTCTTTCCTGTGAATGTCCGACAACTGCGGTTTGGACTCGATTGATCTGTCAATCTTGTTCACCGAGCGACCCGAGAACCTCCTTTTTATTTACTGAACGATCGGTTCGATTCTCATCTCGAGATTGCTCGTTCGAGGGATTGGAAAAAGGAAATGTATCGTAAATGATCGTTTCGCGGGAGCTTGAACTTTTGACCGGTAGCTCGATGAAAAACCTTTTCTCTCTGAGAAAGTTTTTTGGAAAACTGAATCGTCGACCCGTACTTGCGTTGGTTTTCCATTACGTTAGCGCGCGACTCGAAAAAGCCGGAAACGAAGAAGAGAACAACGGAAAAATGCGTTCGATGGAACGCAGGTAACAGTAGGAAAAAGCTGGAAAAATCTCCTATTTTTCGTCAGGACAGAGGTGTGGGGGGGGGGGGGGGGAAGAGCGAGCGCTATTTCTGCATTCAAATATACACTTGCGGCCTAAACTTTAATCACGCCACGCGAACTGGGTTAATCACTGGCAATTCGAGTCGATTTTTAGATTCGGTTAACCACACACCCGACATTTCCCTGCCCCCTTTCCCTCAATCTCGAAACGCCTTCCCGCAACGACGCCTCTCCCCTTTTTCAACAATTCAACGAATCTCGTTCGAAACTGAAATTACCAGCGCGGCGCGTTCACCAAAGGCGAAGATTGAAATTTACCGGCTCGATGCGAGAACTATGTACGAACTTCGTAATCCGCGGAATTGATACGAATGAAAATGTACCGCGGCCAATAACTCCGCGGCGGGGATAACAGTGTCGTACCAGTTCCCGCCGTTTTCATTATTTATCCGTCGAATTTACAAGCGAGCGGAAACTTTCGGATGCCGGCGCGGTTGTCCATTTAAACTTTATGATAAACAGAAGCCCGATTTCACTTTGTCGTGAAGGATGAAGGCTCCTCGACCGCTTCCCCGCCCCTTTTAAAAACTGAAAGGTTTTATTCGAATCTTTTATCCTTTCGTGGTTTTCAACCCCTGTTGAACGTCCTCTATTCCGTTGGTCGTGGACCGGACGCTGCCTCTTTACGGCTATTTGTTTAGTAAAATGCGTTTGTAAAATTCTTGTTGAACATTGGCTAACCTGTGGGTGTGCATGGTGTTCTTGCCGCCTCTACGAGGTCCTCGCGACTCCCGGGCGGTGCTTCCAGCATCGTGCCGCTGCCGGAGAGTTTCTTTACACATAGCAGGCTCAACGCTGCAAACATAATGAGAAGCTTGTCAGAAAAAGAAAAAAGACAGACAATTTCAAATGTGGATTACATTGCTGAGATATTCGGTACCAATTATTCGCGACTTTACTCCAAGTTCAATTTAGATTCATCGATAATTTGATAGACGCTCTCACGCTAATTGATATTTTTCATCGAGTATTTTCAAATCTTGGGAATCGTTCGTCAAATATTCCTCTGCATCGATTCCTCTGGGAACGCTTTTGGAAACTGAATTATCTAAGGATAAATTATTTATTCGTATTTATTTTCGTCCGATGAACGGATCTATCAATTACGCTGAAGAAATTAACGTTGCGAACAAGTAGTGATATTCTCATTAATACCTCGCGTGTTCTTCACTCGAGCCAATAAATTACGCTTCTCTCGTTGCGTCTACGTTATTATCAGCGAATTAAATTCTCCTGTTGCTACAGCGAGTATTCTCCGGAATATGAAATATTTCCCTTCCTGGTAATCCGCTTTCCAAAGTAATCCGTCAAGGGTTCAAGGTAATTAATTATTACATAAACTCGAATGGAATTTTTAAACGATAAGCAAATTCTTCTGTTTTGTTGTATTTCTCAAGAAAGCTTCCAATACTAAGAGATTAATAGCTTCTGATAACATTTACTTTATCTTTATTCAATTAAAATTAAATAGAATTCGATATTTAACCCATCCTATTCTATATAACGTTCAATTCCTGTTCTACGTACTAAAACGTATCGAACAGTTAAAATAAAATTCCTATTGTTTTCAGTCATCCCCGTGCAAAAGTTTTTCCATTACGCTGTTTCTTTGAACAGCTTTTCATAACGTCCACTGTCCCTTTGCTAAATTAATACACGACGTCTACCCTAACACCGTCCCGTTCTACTTGATACTCAATTTCTTCATACTTGGCGTATAATGTTAAACGTTCAAGATAAAATTCGCACTGTAAAAACGTGCAAGTGTAAAAACAGTCCTGCCAGTTTCACCTCTTCCTCAAATTAATCAGAAGCAGAACACTCCATGTCCGACGTAATATCATCTCATTCTACTTAACGCTTAATCCTACGCACAGTATGACACATTTAAAGTAAAATTCATACTGTTCCAAGCACTTTCGCGCGAAACTCTGCTGGCGAGACGTTTCTCTTGGATAATTACGCACCGTTTTCTTGAATAAGAAACTACGGTGGAAATAAAAGAATATAGACAGCTTGGCTCAGCTGAAACTGTCCCTTTGACCACGAAACGTTCGCACAACTCTTCTGCCCAGGATTTATCATTGAGCCAAGGCAAAAGGAGAAAGGGCCAAGGCTTTCGTCAGCGACGCGAGTTGTCCGCGCGAGACTCGCGCGCACGCCCGGAGACGCGGTTTTAATTAAATTTTCACAACCACAGCGCCGCGAGGAATGCTCGGTTTCGCGTAATAACACGTGGGTACTCTGACATCGAACCGATGATCGTGTGTACGAAATAGAATGCAGACGCTGATATTGGAAGCGTTCAGGCTGATATTGTTTCACCTTTGTGCGTTTGGTCGCAGGCCAGAAAGAGAGCATTAACAATACACTCTCGTCTCGTTGCGTCGGTTCGCGACGCTGACACTCTCCGAGAACGCGTGATTAACTTTGCGTTCGTACTTGAAACAGGCACCAGTGTCAGAGTTCATTTTCTTTTGTATCTCTCAGCCCTGTCGCTGGAAATCTCCCTGGACAGACGAAGTTTTTATGAACGTACATGAACAATGTTTCAAATTGAAATTTATTCTGGCGTATTTGGACAGACATTGCATCTAATTCTCCGTTCTTTGTTGAATTTTAGTTCGTTCGATGATGTAATGAAATGTATCAATTTATTCTGAAGAACGTTAACTATTTGTCGAGAGATTACTTAGAAAGTGATTCTCATTGCTTTGCAGCGGCTGCTTCATCTTTCTGAATAGGGAGGCCATTTAGGATACGAGAAGTGAACGACGTGGAACAATATAGTTTCCATCACGTCGTTCTTTTATCCGGGAAGAGAAAGTCTCCTCGATCATTTCCACTGGCATTTTACCATTTCAAACACGACGTTTCGGAAGTTCACTCTTCCACCGTTTAGATCATTATGATGAAATAAAAACTTCCCACTGTGTCGTATTTCTATCAAAGAAATTAAACGGGACACATTCAGTGACACAGCTCAATGACAGATCCAACGAAGTCACGTCCCAAAGATCTGAACACTAAATCCAATACCTGTCCCGTCGAATTTCTCTATTCTCGCCGCTTTAAAATGTCATTTCAAACGTTGACAATCCTCTCGAAGATCAATATCAGCTCTTTTATCCCCCCCCCCCTGTGGCCACGAAAGAAATTCTCCCTTTTCACGGTGGAAAAATTTAGCGGTTCAAGGCGGTCGGGACTTTCCACAATCTCGATGTACGAACGGAGCTTTCTGCGGTTCAATTTTCATCCTTTGACGATAGCCGAAAGGCAAAGAGCATCAAGCATCAGTGGCGGCAGCCACCGAACCCATCCTCTTTGTCTCTCTCTCTCTATTTTCCAACTCGATCCTTTCCGTCCTCCTGCCGTGTCGATTCCTTCTCCGTTCCTTCCTCTCACCCTCTCTTTCTCTCTCTCTCTCTCCCTCTCTCTCTCCCCTATTTCTTCTACGGATCCGTTCGTAGCAGCCAGATCGAGCGGACCGGTTCTTCCAAGCTCACGGACTCTAATCTTCCGGTAGCGTTCGTCCGCTCTGTCGCCTCTCTGTCGACGAGTTTGCGGATACTTTGAAAGAAAATTCGCAGGGACGCGCAATTCCAGATAAAATTGTGCCTTTCACCGGCTGACTCGCGAGAAGAATTCCTTCCGAATTGTATTTCAGCCGGAGCGTGCATTGTCGCGTCGTGCGGCTTCCCTTCCACCCCCTCTGCCTTTTTCTTCGTGTTCGCAACCCGATGAAATTGAATCACAAAGGGGGGAGAAGAACGCTTTCCCTTCGACCAATCATTTTCCAACTTTCCATGCCTCTCTCTCTCTCTCTCTCTCTCTCTCTCTCTCTCTCTCTCTCTCTTCGCTGTCGATCTTGCTTTCCCCTCTGTTTCCGTCCGCTCCTTCTTCGTCACTTAACGCCGTCTGTCTTCAGATTCAAAGGAACTCGAGGGAATGAAAGGGAGGGGTCGCGGTTATTATTTTGAAAATTTGTCGCTCGACGAATTCGAGGCGACGCGAGGCTGGACACATCGGTTAGCCAGGAATTCCACGATGCAACTGACTGCACAAATTATTCACATTCTGCGCAACAAACCGGATGCCGCATGCCGGATGCGCGACCGTTTCCGTCGTTCCGAAACGTAACGAATTTCACGAATAATCAAGACGACTCTATCGTGTTTTGCCTTCTTCTTTCGCGAACGAATCACCGGAACATTCAGTTTTCGCCAAATTATTTCATAAACCTTGTTTCCCTCCTTTCTGTCTTTCTTTCTTTCTTTATAAACAAACCACTGAATGTCGATCGTATTTCCCTTGACGCTGACGAAAGTTTGATTCTTAGTCGATAAACCGTTTCTTTCGTCCCTCTGTAAACAGACGACCCAAATATTCACGCCATTTCCTACGATTGTTACAAATGTTCGACTCTCTGCGAAGCAATTATTCGTCAAACGAATTTTTCCTTCCGTTGTTGTGCTTTCTATTCTTTATTTGTCGCGCGCAAGGATTACTCTGTTAAGATACGTGAACCGAAATTCAACGACACACACACATACACACACATACGTACACGGTCGAGGCTGGAAAACGAGAAAATTCCAGCCTCGAACAGCCAGGGGAATTTTATTTATCCGAATGCCGTGGTCGTTTATCTCCAGTCTCTCGAGCTTCCACGACCGATAGCCGCTGGCCAACTTCCCCCTCCCCCAGAATCCAATTTTTTCTCGCGGACACGCCACGAAGCTGGTTAACGTACTGTCTAAGATGTACGTTCCCAGAATCTAGACGTTGTATTTTATTTGCCCCTAAGCGTTCAAAGATTAGACCAAAAAAAGACAATGCCGCGGTTGCTCGTCGTTCGTTTTTCTTTCTCGAGCGGCGGCGCGATTTCTCTAGCGGAAGACTGCAGATTTTTTCATGCGAACACTCACATCTTTACGAACGCAGAATGACAGAAATTGCAGAGAGATTGGATACAGATAGTTCGTGTATTTTTGCCTCGATGTTTGCCACAGATGCACGAAACGAAATAATCTCTTAATAAATACAAGGTGCAACTATCTGCGTGTATAAGCAGAATTAAAAGAGAAAAAATATACTTTTCAAGGGACAGTTTTTTTTTTTCTATCTCCTCTAATCATTTGGTTGAACCAACAGAGACCAACCGAAAATCAATCAAAAGTCAAATCAAACTGATATGAGTTCGCAGCGAACTAATATCGACTAGCGATAAATTCTTTTCCAATTTTGAATGTGAAACCTACACCTGCGTCCGTTCCAGTGCATCACTCGTGTACAAATATTGAAATAAATGAATTTAAATATTGCTTCAAATTGATTTTGTGTAACTGTCATCGCAATGAAATATTCTACTTTTAAACGCGAGACCGCAATGAAAGTTCCGCAGCGAGAAGAAAGAACTATCATTTTTATGTAAAATGTTCAGAAGAAACTCACCCCGCTTCACGTCTCGCCACGTGTTCGTGATTTCGTCGAGTCTTCCTTGCCCGTTTGGTGTTCACCCATATATTCCTCTCACATCGTTCTGATAGCCGATCGTTCTACGAATCTGAAACGCAGCAGAGCGACACGATTAAAGAGTTCGTTCCGCGTTTCCAATCATTGGATCTCTATTTTATAATTGCGCGCAATTGCGCAATGCAGTTACGTTCAATTGTAATACATTTATAACATATTAGTAGTACGCATTTAGCAGCGTATATTATATCATAATCAATAACTGGAGTATTGAACCGTTATAACGATAGAATAATTTGTTGCAAAGTTAAACGGAGTCACTGATAGTTTTCTTTTACATTCACTGTCCGCCAGATCCCAGGCAAATACTTTTCCACGTTTATTCTGTTCCTCGATTACTCTATTCCCAAACCTCGAATATCCATTCTACCTTCCCAGACATTTTCTGCTCTTATTCTACTATCCAACTTCGAAGAGTTTCTTTTTAAGTGTCTGTCTCCAAATTCCTAGTACCTTCAGGGAATCATTGTCTGTCTTTATTCTACTACCAAAATTTCTTTCCTATTTCTCGATTCTTTCTAATAGTTTTCACAAAGTTCGAAAAATTCACCATTCTTCTGTTTCATAATTTCACAAGACTAGAAATTTTAGAAATTTTCTTTCGCAGCACGTTTAAAGAAACTTTTGTCTCTCGGAAGTCGTCGTACGAACTTACGGATTTCCAACGGCGTCCAAGATATATTTAAAACTTTTCCTTCGCCCCCTCCCCCCTCCCGATCAAAGATACGGTCATTAGGTTGGACACAGAGCACACATGCGACAAATGCATAATGCCGTCCCGAGGCTGCAGGCTGTGTGTGCACGTGCGCTAGCGCGGATGCATGTGGCGAGACGTATGCACCGCAGACCACGCAAGAGCAAATAAGAGAGGCGAGCGTGTGCGGCTTATGCAAAATGTCGGCCTCGAACTACGAAATCGTAAAGCCCTCGTATCCCGTAATTTTTGCTCGTCGGTTCGTGTCCCAGCTCGCGTTCAGCTGTACTCTACTCGCAATTAATACGCGGTCGTCCTAACGCATCAATTCGAACAAAATACGAAAATGTTTACCGACGAACGAAACGCACAAACCGCAGAGACATACGTTCATATTTTTCGTTATTTTATTTCGTTTATTTCCTTCCAGCCCCACCATTGATTCCGGTTACCTTTGTTCCTGAAAATTTAATACCATCGTATTTGCCGTCTGAAAACGATAAATCGACGCAAATATTGGACTTTACAACGCAAACTGCGGCTTTTTTTTATTATCGATTTTTATATTATCCTATCTGTTGCGCAGGTCTTTTTTCCTTTCCCGTGCTTGACGCACGCCGCGTTTTGCAACAAATGCGCGAAACGCCGAGCTTTCAACCAACGTTCAACGAATCCTAAAAAGCGTTCGTGCATATTAACATCGGAATGCAAAATCGAACGGGAACGAAAGGAATTCTCAGCTTCAGGATGACACGGAAATGACAAGGGAAGTTTGAAACATTCCTGGAGCAGAGAATTTTATAAACAAACACAATTAGAGAAATTTCTACATACATTCAGGCCGTAAAACATGTTTTTCGAAACTGAACAGCGGAAAAATTCTGTTTCGAATCTCGAAACTATGGATACCGTGAACGTAATTACATGTTTGACAAACTTTTGGAAGACCAAACTTGAGGCTCTCGTTCACTGATAAGTCCAGCATTAGGTCTCGAATCGAGTTTTCAATCCAGAATCAAGTTTTGAGTCCCGAGTCTAGCATCGAATCTTGAACGAGTTTCAAGTTTCGAAATTACGGGTATCTGAATAGGTATCTATGTGTCCAGCAAACTTTCGGGAACTCGATTGACCCGACTCGATCGTTGTTTGACCCAACTCTGTCTCCAATTTCTAAAATTTCGGGATTTTTTCGACGCACGCCCAATATTTTTCCACAATGTCACAAAGATTCTGATAACACGATCCTTCGAGCTAATTCTTATCGCCTAATTAACGTTTCGTCGAATGTAACGGGTGTAACATAATTCGTGACGAGGAATCTTTCATTTCTAAACGTTCGTTCCCCGGTTCCCGGAACGAACCTTTCCTAATCTCCGCTTCTTCACCTCGTTCAACCGTGTTTTGCCTCGATTCTTGCACTATTCACTTAAATCTTCTTCGTTCCACTCGAAACTTTAATCATTAGCAAAACCATTGGACGAAATTCACCCTCCGTTGCATGTACATTCCGGCGCTCAAGTTCAGAACGTTCTACTTTCGACGAAACAACATTACAAGAGATATATATATATATAGATATATGTGTGTTGGATGTTCGTGCGGATTTGTAGGAAATTTCTGGGAGCAAAAATTTACAGAATGCAAGTACACCAACAAAATTATGCAAGTCCGAAATAAGCTACGCGTTAAAATATTATTTGCTCGGTGAAACAAATTTCTATTCATTATTAACCCTTTGCCTTCGACAAACTCTTTTTCTCATCTACCATCAATTTATTTACGTAGCGTCAGATCAAATAAACTGATATACCATTGGAAATAATTCGATTTGGTATTTAACACGAAATTTCGTTTACATCTTCCCAACATCATTTGAATTCAAAGCAACCATCAACGTGCATTTCGGATTTGCTAGAATAAATATAATATACAAGAGCTAATAATACATAATTTTAATCTCTGGAAAAATCCTCCACTTGACTCAGAAATTTCTTCTTCTGAAATTTGGAATGTTCTTCTGAATTTCTTTTCTTCTTATTATTATTATTGTTATTACAAGTACTTTCACTGTAGACGTCTGTTCAGTTATTACACTATTATACAACACTAAATGTATGCGTTCATTATATTAATTATCAACAAATTATAAAATGAGCAAGTCGGGCTAGATACGGATAGTCGAATGCATAAGGTTAATTATTTCTATTTAATCGTCTGTTGCTTCTTTAATTACATTCCGAAAAATATGATAAATATCTAGTCTAATAGCCTCTCTACATAAATAATAATATTCCTAGATTCTTAGAAAACTGTGAAAATTGTTCTCGACGGAGGAAATATACAACGCTTTCGAGACCTTCCAACATTCTAAACGCAGAGTCCATCCCGGATTGTGCAGCAGCAGAGGCAGCTGGAAAACTCGAAACTGGAAAACTCGTTTCGCCCCGGGAGAAACGAATTTAGCAGAAAATCCTACGAAGGGGAATAATTAATGGGACAATTTCGTTTCGTTATCGTTAGCTGTCGGTTACAATAGCTCCGGGGCTTGTCGGAGCTGCGCTCGAGGAGACAGGCTCCAGGTGCTGTTCTCGCCGGATAATGGCGTAACTATCTGCAGATCCGCTAATTCGGGATAGAAATTCGCGTACCAGAGAGGACAGAGAGAGAGAGAGAGAGAGAATGCGCGAGAAAATCCTGACGGGAGTTTCAGTTGTCGCTCGAGTGGTCATCGGTCGCTCGCGGTCGGTCGGAACGGCGCCAGTAAACTGGTAATTGGTGTCTGAAAGCTGTTTTCACCCGGAAACCAATAGTCCCCTGGCTCTTCGACGAAAGTTTCGCAAGCCACTGGCAGGCGGAGTTCCTACTGACTGTCCAGCACCGGACACTCTGTCGAACCTAACTCTGGTGTGTAACCAATCGTCGGAAAACCGTGCCACGGGGAGTGGGGGGGGGGGGGAAGAAAAATTGCGGCCAGCGAAGCGCGAAAACTGCAAGCAAGAACACATGGAAAAGTTCCATGCCGGCGGTCGGTGCTTGGCCAGCGTGAAACCGCACCACTCTCCCGATCGCCAATATCACGCGAGCAGATGGAAAACGAGAAATACGCTCTCGCTCCTCCGATCGAACCTCCGAGAAAATATTGCGGCCTCCGCGCCAGAAATTCAACGGAGATCAGCTTCCTTCCGATTAATAATCGCGGCGCGGCCGTGTCTCGAGCGTTACGTAATATTAATTAGAATATAGATCTGCTTTCTGCCTGTCGATCAAACAAAAGGGATCCGACGACCGAAGTTATTAATGAAATTGAAGTTTCGAGCGAATTGTATTGAAATTCCTCTGGAAATAAATTTAGTTGGGAAAGAGTTCGGCTCTTCTCGTTTCTTCTCTTCTCTTCTCTTTGTAAGCCGCGAATGATTGAACGGTTGGGGGTCTTTCTTTTTTTTTTCTTCTTCTTCTTCTTTTTCTCTTTTTGCGATATATTCTCATTATGATGATTGGAGAGGTTCGTCTCGTTTCTCGATCCATTTGATAAGACCACGTGAAATTCTCATCGATGGAGGGAAGGAGGAAGTATCGAGCGAACGAAGTACCGGGGGACAGCGGAGGAGAGCCAACGGGCTAAAATCCGCCCGCTGAAAAATGCTTCTCCGGGCGCGAAAGCGAACGGGGTCGCCGTTATTTCCGATATCACGCAGACGATGATACTTTCGTGTGCCTACTATATTGGAGTTATTGGCCTGCGGTTTTCGGGTTATCTGCAGGTTGTGTGAACTTTCCAACGCTATACACTCTGTGTTTTTTTTCTTTCTTTCTTTCTCTTTTTTTTTACTCTGACCGACATTATTTAAAAACGAGAAACAAGAAAAGATCGAAGACCTAGATTAATATGTGCCCCCTAGATTAATATGTACTCGGACACTCGCGTAAGAACGTTGAATTTCGCACTGACGCTCGCGATAAATATCTTTCAACATCCGCGTATAGACTCAATTTATAACCGCAAATACAGCCTCAAAATTATTAACTGTCACATGTAGTGGATTATAGAGTGGCAATGAAATTTCAAAATGTCACGTGCTAAATACATCCCTGAATTTATTATTATGATCGAAGGAATATTGCAACGATAATATAATAATTAGACTGCAGATTTTTATGCATTACGGTGGGAACTGTTGAAATTGTGAAATTGCACATGCGATACGAAAAGAAGTATGAAAATTCCTCTTTACACTCTCAAAATTATGAACTCGCGTAAATGTCCGTAACTCTGGCGTTAATGATATTCCGTTTCCAAATAATTTCTCGAAACGAGAAACGTCGTGAAGGACAAGGGAGAGTCGAGACATTATCACGAAGACGAGCGATCCGCACATATGAACCTTTATTCGTGTATTATGCAAGCACCAAGGATCCCAGCTTTGGTACAGTGCGCCGTCCACCTAGTTCCCTCCACGCGCACCTACACACATACGCACGTACGTGCTACACTCGCGAAGCCAGCTCCCAGGAGTCGTATAGTTGGTGACTAGTAATTAGCTAGACGAGTGACACTATCTCCGTTATCACTCCCAGGGTACAACGAACATGTAATATCTAGGCTCGAGCTGGTATCATGCATTCGTTTCTCTCTCTCTCTCTCTCTCTCTGCAGTTCCTGCACGTAATTCCTTGTTATCAGATCAATCGCGGCTCTGTTTCAACAAATAATCAACTTTCGATATAATCGAATAACTTCCGTCTTTGTGAATCATGTGAAATCAGATTCAGAAGGAGAACGGAGCTTCGTTACTTCGTCTTATTTTTCATTCTTCGTTTATCCCGGAAGAATCGCCTGAAAAATCGAACAACTACGAGACAACTACGAGAAATGAAGGGACACGCGAATCATCTTTTCCTTCTAGCCTGCTACATTTGCACATATATTTGCAACAGCTATTTTTCCTCCATTTCCCCTCGAATTCCCTGGTTCTGTTCCGCTGGTTTTCATTCTCCGTGCGTCTTTTCTCGCCGGTTGTACGTTTATCCGGATGCTTTTCAGCTGCGTACACACCTGCAAGACATTTCCACGGGGAGGAAAAGAACGAGTTCATACATTGCGGGGTACAGACCGAGAATATAAAGCAGACGGCACGGTGAAACGATCTCATAACCTTTTCTGTGGCGTTGCGTTACGCTCTCGACATTTTTCTCTCTGTTCCGTTGCTATTTCATCCAACAGATACCGGCTGCTTCGAGGTAGCCAGACAGCCGGGTAATATTCGTGGCTGGCGCAACCGCTGATGAAAAAGTCGCGCGTTAATCCGCCCAGGACTAATCATTAAATTTATCAACGACATAAATTTTTTAATTACCATTCCCTTTTTTCTTAGGTACGAACCTCCAGATGGATATTTTCAGAGTATGAGAACAGAGTTGGCTAACTGGCGGCCCGTTGACACTATCCCCTCCACTGCATCAATCTTTCCACTTGTTAGGGAGAGAGTGGGGGGTACGGCGAGGAAATTTCAATATAGTGGAGAGGATAGTGCTAACGACGAGGAAAGTAGGGGCTACGGGCCGCCAGTTGGCCGCCTCTTGTTTAGAAAATAATAAAAACGGACAGGTTAAGGACAAAAGATTCTTCAAAAAAATAGCTTACTGAAGAATCATGATCGTGAGCACGGTTTGGTAATAAACGAAACACGTTGAGAAAGTAAATAGATTCCAAGCAGGCGGAACGCGGCCATCTGCAAGGGTATACGTCGAAAGACCGTTTATGAAGAAGGAACTCGAGGAAGTCTGCGATAACGACATTACACGCTACCTTTAATCTTTTTTCAGCCGGTGATTTCTGAAAGGAAACTGGCAAGTATCGCGGCACACGCTGCCGAATAATTTATCACCGAACGCCGGCAGCTATCACCGACTATGACGACGCGTTTTCTCAACGCGATCTGCTGTTGATCCGATTTCGCAAATATCAGTCAGCCCGCGCGACGTAAACCAATAACGAAATACGTTTAATGCCGATACAAATTTCGATCGCGCACAATAAATGACTAATCGCGCGGAATGTGATTAATTAAACGATTCGCTCGACAACCGGCGTATATTAATCACGGGGCTGAATGTTTCAACGGGGTATGCTCCGATTTAATTAACATCAATCAACGGCCGGATTAAAAATTAATGCTACTTCCAATCCCTTTGAAACTTTCAGCCTAATTAAGCATCGACTTCCGTCCGAACGTTGGCGCGCGCCAATGAAAATTGAAGATCGTTCGACGAAAAGGTTATCGCATCTCTCCCGATGACGTGATTGAACCACCGGCAGAGACCGGCGGATCTAAAATTTACGAACATCCACGTATTATGTAACGGTTCCCTTATGCCGAGACATCATGCTTAGTTCTCCTATCCTTCGGTGGCGACGGTCTTTATGGCGATGGGACGTTATAAACTTCCTACGTTGTTCGCGTAAGACCGCTCGCTCGTAAGTTACAGATTGCTTCGTCCGAAATTGCGATTGCCATCGAACGATGAAAATGGTTGATTTCCTGCATTTCGAGGCTCGAACGAGTTTCGTACGAGTCGATCAATTTTTCGAGTGGAGAATTATTTCGCAAAATGCTTCTTCTTTCAGAAATTTCTCTAGAGTCCGATTGATATTTATTTTATAAATAATTCTCAGTATAAATCAGCGCTTATGAATATTAACTCAGGGACATTAAGTTTCGCTGACTGTTGTTCTTGCGTTCACCGAACGTTTCGAAACCTCTCTTATCGCAGCTGATGGCGAGTGTTTACCACGTCGCACGGAAGGTATCAAGTTTATTGACATGAAACTTGAAACTTTCCCAATTTTGAAAAGAATTATTTACGTAAAAAAAAGAGTATCAAAAATGGACCAGAGGATACCGTCGATGATTCAACGAAATGAATTCGGTCGAAATTCTCTCTCTAAATATCGTTAATATCATTTCGTTAATATCATTTCCCCGGAATAAAGCCTCATTAAGAATTCAGCGATTAATATGCGTATTCATAATGATTCACCGCCCGATTCAAGTAGCCTGCCTTCAAATAAATAACGCGTCGAATTTATTCGCGCGTTTAAAGGATTCATTTCGGACGGATCGATCGATCGATGGGACATCGAACGGAATCGGCGTCCGACCTAATTATCATCTCCGCGTCGAGCTGCGTAATGGCTTTGTATTATTTACGCGAGGCTGAAACTGCTCCTCGGCGACATTTATACTCTTCGCCGGGCCGGGGACAACGGGACATTAGATAACGCGGCGTACACGAGCACGTGAAATGCCCGATGCAATTAAACTGCATTATGGCTTGGCATCTCGTTGGCGAACTTCGCTCGCTGACAATAAACGCGAAATGGATGTGCATTAACACTGTTTTCGCGTGTTCATTCCGCGTCGAGTGGCTTAGCCTCGATAACTCGCCGTACTGATGGAAACTTGTTCGTTTCCACTTGTTACACTCGATAAAACATACCTTCCAATGAATCCTGTTTTTCCAAAACGCGCGTGCAGCACGCAGCACCAAGCTGGGAAAAAAGTTTTCGATTGTCTAGAACTCGCGTGGAATGTACAAAAACACGTACACTCGCGCGCGGAACGCGAAATGCTCGAGTTCGGGGATATTTCAAACGAATTTCAATTCCAAGTGGTCCTTGCTACGACGAAGCTTTTTGTCCCTCAGGATGTGAATTAAAATAACTACGATTATTAGAACGTAGAAAATCTAAACGCGCAAGAATCCTTGGAAGATACGAAAGTATCTGTTCTTTACCTCGTTCTCAAAGCTATCCCATCATTTGACGTTCGATTGCGAATTTCTATCGAATAGAATTCGAATTTACCGACAAACTGAAATGGAAACTCTAGGAAAAGTCGAGCACCTCTTACTTCTATAAACGATGAGACGGAATCAACTCGGTCCGGGATCGGGTGAAATCGAGAAAAGAAGAGATACGTCGCTTTCAAACGACGAGTTAATGTTCTCCGGCCTTCGCCGGAGAGTATAAAACCACGGCACCGGGGGTATTATTTTTTTCAAATAAACACGGCGAGATGCTGTAATTCCGCGAGATACCATCTCGCCGGCACAATGGAGCAGCAGCAGCGGCAGCCGATTCAGCCCGGATAAATCAAAGCGTTGGGCAGGATAAAACCTCGAGACTTTTCTTCCCAGACAGGGATAAACTCGAGCAAGTTTTCCAGACCGAGGCAATAACCGCGCGACGTCGCGACGCCCCCGCAATCGTATTCATTCCACTCCGTTCCTTTATTTCTTTTTTCTTTTTTCCCCTCCCCTATCCATTCTTCTTCCCCTATTTTCAGCTGACTTAATTAACCATACACGATCTCGAGACCCGAGCTCTCACCGAGCTAACACGCGCGAGCGAACGTGACGCTCGTTTGTCTTCGACTTCGTTTCCTCAAAGTTTCCTCGTTCGTCTGTCGTCCCAAACCGGACCAACTGCCAAAAGAGGCAACTCTTCATCCCCTTGCTCCCTCTCGTTCTCCCTTTCTCCACTTTCATTCAGGTTAAAGTGAAACAATGACTCTGACGTCGTCACGTCGAGGCTTCTGTTGCGTATCGTTTTATTTTTCTCTCTTTTTTATTTTTTTTTTTATTTTAGCGTTCCAAGTGCTCTCTCTCTCCCCCGTTTTTCCTTTCTTTCAGCCAGGCACTCTCTCTCTCTCTCGGTAACCAGTCTTCTCGTGGCCGCCCTCGAGCATCTCGAGAGTGGTTTCGTTTTCCCCGAAGTGACATGCTCCCAGGCTGACTGAAGAGGCTTCTGCGAGTCTGCGAGGCCCGACGCCTGGATGTAATGGGCTTGATGCATCCTGAGGGTTGGATAACCTTCGAGAATAGTGGATGCTTCGTATCTTTTATCGGGAACTCGTGTCCTCTTGTTCGTACCGTTATCTGGAGATTCTTTTAATCGTTTGCGTTTTATCGAGTGACTGTCTCGAGAGTGTATTTTACCGTTACGTTGTAGATTTCCGCTCGAAAGCTTCCAAGGCAAGTTGAACCATATTCCGAAACGTTTTTTTTCTTTTCTACGTATCAACAGGTCGACTGCTACTACGAGTTTTGTATTTGTTTATTCGTTGATTCATGTTATGTGTATATATATATATATATAATACGATGTAACGTTTAATTCTTGTAAAATATTGTGCTCTAGAAGGCACACGATTTATCAGCTTGTAATTTATAAACACTGACGACTATATTCCTATATTTATAATTAATATCTTGAGGCAGCCATTAGAACAATTTCGCTGGATTCCAACAATTTTTTGACATCGTGTTATTACACTTGTCAATTTTCCGACAACCATCGATAACAAGATTAACAAATCAAAATCACTATCCATCCATAAATCGACCCGCAAAATCCCAGAACTTGAATCACCGTTTGCCCCAGCAACAGAAGGTGAAGCAATAGCGAGCGGTAATCCACCGCACGGATACGTATGTACGTCAGAGCGTAACGTTCCCATTCCGAGATTTATTAAGGACAATTCACCTCGTACGAAACACGATGGAAGCCAGGCGATTACTATCGTTCGTACGCACACGATATGTGCGGCATGTTCTGTTCTGAAACGTTAGTACGTTAGAACGGGAGGGAAGGACTTCCGGTATTTCTGGATATCCCTGGCTTAAATCGCCAGTATTACGAGTTTACGCCGCGAAAGCTTTCTCTGGTGGAAAGCTCGTGGCACGCTCAAGTGCGCAGATAATTGGTTCAGACAAGAAAGTTCAGCCCGCGTTACCGGCCGAGCTCCCCCGTTCCAGAAAATTTCCCAACACTCGCGGAGTTTCGCGCGCCTCCGCCAGAAGAGTGATATCCAGACGGATCTTTGCTCCGCGCGCTCTTTGGTATCGCTCTCTCTCTCTCTCTTTCTCTCGTCGTAGCGAGAGTTTTGTATCACGTCGAACTGGAAAATCGGGTCACTCGCTGCTCGTGAAAACTCGGCGAGGCTCATCGATTTACCGATGAATTCTAATTAGACGAGATGGCATAGGCTGCATTTAAAAAACAAAAAACAAAAAAAAAAAAAGAAAAGAAGAGAAGAGAAGAAGAAGAAGAAAAAAAGAACGACACCCGGTGTTCTCTCAATGACGCCCAGTCGACACGTTGTCGCTCAAAGGTACGCATTTATTGTTCTTTCGCCGGTAAAAAAGATGTATTCAGCCGGCGTACAGCGATGGATGTACGTGCGCGTGAGCAAGTAGTGGTGATAATGAATCACACGGACAGAGGAGGAACCTGTATTCTTCGGCGCTGCTGTTGTTATCTGAATGAAGAGATTAAATTCCCTCCGTGGAATCTCCTCGGGTACAAACGACGTTAAGACGTTTTTCAATCATAGTTTTGCGCAGGTTCGACGCATCGCGAACGTTTGTATCGTATCGGCGAAGCATGAAATTGAAAATGCTGCGATTATTAGATTTCTTGTGAAAAAGGGAGCGCGACTGTATTTCAAATGAAGTTTGATTTGTAGAGGCTCTCCAAAGTCAGACACTCCCGGCAAATAAAATAAGTAAGTTTGAGACACTATTTGACACAAATAGTATAGGTCAGTGAGACTGCACAAGAGCGGAATAAGTAAATACATCGTCAGGCATTTGCAAGTAGAATGAGTCTGGACAAATGTTCGCAAGTAAACTTGTAATCAGACACACAAGTTAGATAGTCCATGAGTAGAATAAGTAAGTACATAGTTGGACATTTGCAGATAGAATAAGCATATAGTCAAACGTTCATCGAGTAGAATAAGTAAGCACATAGTCAGAAATTCGCAAGTAAGTTTGTAGTCAGACACACAAGTTAGATTGTTCATGAGTAGAATAAGTAAATACATAGTTGGACATTTTCAAATAAAATAAGCATACAGTCAAACGTTCATCGAGTAGAATAAGTAAGCACATAGTCAGAAATTCGCAAGTAGAATAAGCATACGATCAAATCTCCATAAGTAGAATAAATTTATGACAAGGCACTCGCAAGTAGAACGAGTCAAAACGAAAGTCGTCCGCGAACCAGTTTCCAACCAGTTTTAATTTAATAACGATTGTAACGTAATGCCACTGCAGAGATCGTAATGGCAAGAATCAAGAGTGGAAAAATCCATCTCGGGAAATATTCGCCGAGTAATATCTTTCGATGCAACCAACGACGAATCAATTTTCACGCCTGCAACTCGATGTTTTCCCTCTAGCTTGTCAAGCAGGGCCGACCGAGCTTAAGCTGCTTAGAACTTGCCAACCCCCTAAATGTTTCCCTCCCCCTGACCGTTCCCAATGTACACAGCCTCGTTTCTCCGCATCCACGCGACAATGGCTGGCTACGAATTTGAAGCAATAGCGCCATCGGTGCCGAGCGTAACTCTGATGTATCGGCGGATTAGGCAACCAACCACGCCACTCCAGTCGGATTTTCCTTCGACCTCGATACAGCCAGACCTTTCTGCTTAGCAAGTCGAATTCCGCTCGAAGATACGCTCGTAAAACAGCGACCAATTTGCCAGATGATCCCTATCTCGTTCCACGGTTATGCTCTTTAGTTATTCATGGACTTCTCTGCCATCACTGTGATTAGTATTTCTAATTAGCATCTCCTATTCTCGACGAATAGTTAATTTACCAAAGAGATCGTCCGTTCTCGAAGGAGAAACTTTCTCCTTTGCCGAAAGTTTTTCATCTCTGATTAAAACAGTCGAGTAGAGAGGCAAAATTATACATCCCGATACATGCGTCATGGATACTTCAGCTTCATCAAATTTTAGAATCCGGCGGGCAAACGCGTTGAGAATGTTTGTTAAAACACGACTTTACAATAACCGTTCCGACAGCAGTCAGCCGCAGCGTTCGTCGTTTCTTGTACGTGGTTGATAAACGTGCCAGTTCAACCAGGAAGAAGAGGATGGGGGGAGAAGCAGGCGCTATAACGGCGCGAGGAGTGGTTGCCCATTGTGGCGAACACAATGAATCCTCTCGTTTGAGCATTCCTAAGGAGAATGTCTCTGGCAGTTCGGCACGGTTTGGGAATAAACGCCGCGAAGCATCGTTGTCGGACAACTTTGCCGATCCATCCACCACGCTTTCCCTGTCCACCACTAATTTCCGATTAATCTCCGGATCGAATAACATCATCTACTTGCTTTCGTTCGTTGCCGCTGTAATTTTCGAGACACACTCGGCGAGTGAAATATATATATATATATTTCGAAACTCACGCTCGATCCATCAACCTGGAACGCAATTTTCCCTGGCAACAAAATACGCTCGATATGATTTAAATTCAACGTCGAATTTTTGTTTTTTCCTTTTTTAGGGGAATTTAATACGCGCGTGTTATAACAGACAGAAAGGCCAACATTTAAACGCCCAGTTTATTATTATTATTATTTTTGTTTTATTTAGAAAGAAATCATTCGGCCGGCCGAAATCAAATTCTCTCCGAGTATCTCGATTAACCCAGCCAGTGTCCAGTGATACATTCATTTACTGTTCCGTCGTGCCCAATGGGAAATATCACAGATCGATCGAGTAACAACGTTCAGCCAGCTCGTCGAGGGAGATACACACGACTGGAACAATGCAGCTCCTCGTTTCAGTTTACGATCGCGAATTCCCCCCGGTGGTTCGTCATCGTCTTACGTCTTCTCGAATATTCATCGCTGGCTCTGTGTCTATCCATCCGCATCGCCCCAATCCGACAAGCACAAAGAGAATTCGTGATAACGCGAGGTCGCGACACGTTGTTTCCGTGATATCCGTCTCGTCGTCGCCGGGGCGCTACGTGGCCGTCCGAGAGCATTGTTAGTGCCCATCCAATGTTCTCCGCCAGGCGATAAATTAAACGACTTCCGTCTGCGAGAGATCGTGCAATCTGCGAGCTCGGTTACTCCCGGGGCCGAAACTTCGGCAACCCTCCGCCAAGATAGGCTCTAATGGGCAAAGTTCCCTCGGCGAAACACAATAACCGGTGCTCGAAGAAAGACCGGTTCGGTGCATCCGTGCGTGCATCGAATATCAATCGTTGGAGGATCTGGGGTAGAACAGGGATCGGAAGAAATTTGAACCGGGTTTCGAAGGGTTAAGCCGGTGAATCTCGAGAATTATATGCATAATAGCAATCGAGGAAACTTGAAGCTTCGTTCGTTTGCTGGAAAATTTCGAAATTCAATCGAATTACTAACAAACGGCGAGTTTGACTCGCAATAAAACGGCGTACCTCGATAATTCTTTCAAGTGAAATGTAAATCATTAACGAGGAACGCGTCGAGGTTCCCGTGGCATCCTAGAAGCAGACCGGCGATCGAAAAATTCCATTCGAGACGATTCTGAAATAGTTTCCAATAAGCGTATCCATGGGATTAATCTCGTTTCTCGATTTGTCGCCGAATTTCGGCCGGCACACCGGCCGAATAAAATGTAATTCGTGTCCCACCGCTGACAAATTTACTTTCCACGTAGCGACGAAGCGGTATATCTGTGTGTGTGAAGCGGGACAATACACGCAGCCGTTGCCACCATTGTTTCCACGGGTAAATGGAGGCAACGCTGTTCGGCAGTGAGGGAATAAAAAATGAAAAAGAAAGACAAAATCGCGGACACTTCATCAACGGGTCAGAAATGACTCGTATCCCCAGTTAAACGTCCACAGTTCTGGAAAGAGAGGGGATGAGAGTCGCCTGATTACCAATATCCGTATCATACAATATGTGATTGTTTTGTGTTTCAAGTAAAATAGCGTAGAGTAGCGTAAAATATTTCCAATTCCAAGAATTGGTGTGAATAGCTTAACTGTGAACTATCGTATCAATTGCTTCGATACGCGTGCATACATATGTAAGTCGCGTGCGACACTTGTCGTTTCGTCGTGCTAAAGATGAAACTGTGCCGGTTCCATCGCCTCCTTCCATTTACGATGGAGGCGTCCGTCCATCCTCGGAGTTGTCAGGGTCGAAGGTTAAATCGGAATCGCGGGCACGCCATATAGGCCGAGTCGCTATTTCTCTCTCGCTCGTACGTACACGTACGTAGCAGGTGTTATCAAAGTCTGGCGCAGAAACGGTTCGCTGCTGTTCCCGATTCTGTTCTCGTTGCTTTATTTAGCGGTTAAACGGTCGACGATTGCTCGATACAAAGGGGAACTGGGCCGAATGCATCTTCCGTTGTGCGTTAAAAATGCATCCGAGTTTGAGGGGAACAGCGACGTCGCGTCAGATGCAATTTGCGAGATTCGATTTAAAAGATACGTACCATCCTGTTCAGGATGGTTGTATTGTCGTTTTTCTTTTTCTTCTTTTTCACAAGATGTTGTTCGATTACGGAAATAATTGAACGAACAAACTGTTGAGCTATTCCTATTATCTCTTCCTCGAATAAACGTATAAACTGCGACTCTGCGCTGACGTTATTTCGAGACTTTCGAGTGATTTTTATCTTCGCATCTCCTTTTGTTTCTAAACGACGAGTTTCGATCAAGAAGAATTCTATATATAGATTCGTAGAAAGATTTGTTGACGATGACTTTGCGAAAGCTAGGCTAATCACGAATTTTCACGGTTGAATGGAATTTTTATACCGGCTGCGATTGCGTCAAAATTACCGAAGCAGCTCGCTTGAAAAGGAAACGATAACAGTCAGTAACAAGGTATTCTCTATTATCGCGAATCGCTCGAATCACTGATTTCCAACCAGTAAATAATTTCCACCGAGAATCAGTGACAAACTTCGTTCGCGTGTCGTTTCATTCAAAGATCCGCGCCATGCCAAATGAGATGTAAACATGTTTATCCGTACAATATGATCCCCTTTATGATGGTAATTTGCGTTTCAGCTAATTCACCGTGCAAATGACCGAGGAAGCAATCAGGCTGCAGCAATGCCGGGTATCCTCGCATCGCGCGAACGAGATCCGTAATAGAACGATATCGGCTACCAGTTATCCAAATAAATGAAATAAATACGTTAACCATTCCAAATTACGAGTCTTCCTTTCGACTTAATCCCCCGAGCACAACGTTTTCCGTTCTCGAATTTACGCACGAATTTCTCTTCCTCGCGCTCTCTTGACGTCTCGACTACCCTTTTCTTCTCTCCGGCGGAGTAAGCTTTCCTCTAACGGAATAAAGAAAGCAGAGGCAGCTGGCATAAGCTCGGCTGAGAGCTAGGTATCGTCGAAACAAAGAACAGAGAGGGGAAATTTCGATGGGGTGAGTTCGTCGAAAATAAAACAAGAGGGAAGGAGTGGCGGAGCTCGGGAGAAGGAAACGCCACGAAGGATGGAAAAACCACGAGAAGAAATTCGAAACACAAATAAGAGAGTCTCGGGATCAGAGAAATCGGCCCTCGAGCACGTGCATGCGTCTATCTATCCGACGTCCTAAAACAAACTTCCGCAGAGTGGCGCCGAAGCAAAGTACAAGCATTAAGCTTATGCGTCGAACAGAAAACAGGATGTAACATCCGGTCTCAATGTTCCCATCGAATCAAAATTCCCTTCGCCGCCCTCAAATGATAACGTCGATCATCGAACCGTTTTTCTCGCGAATTTTGTCTTTTTCCAATACTTTCACGAGAATTTTAAACGATTGACCCATTCGACGCCCAGTCCAGTCACCGGAGCCTGGAGTACCTCGTTATTGTTTGACGCACAATTAATTCAAACTTTCGAGCTGATGTTCGAATTTAATGAACGACATTATGCTGCGTCACGCGACTGTTTCACGTTCACCGGGCATTGCCAGCGCGTCCATTGTTCGTCCTGGCAATTATTAATTAAACAACCGTTCGAACAAGACGGAATTATTGTCCCGACATGGATTTCGAGTTCGACAAAAAGACTACCGTCGATAGAGAGAGAGAGAGAGAGAGAGAGAGAGAGAGAGAACGGGAGAGAAGAAGAAATATAACACACGAGCGGGAAATAATTCTCTCTCTCAGCAACTTGCTCCCTGATTTTCGATCGACGTGGCGATAAAAAAATTCGCGTGACGGAAGAACGAACGACGGAGAAGAAAATAAATACGAAACACTTGACATTCAAAAGCACAGACGTCTCTCTTTCTTTTCTTCCCTTTTTTTCGCTTGTCAGAAACGATCGAGCATCAAACTCTTTTCTGTCAAGAAGACACTGAGAGAGAAGACAGTTTCAAAAAGTCACGGAGTACATTATTTGCCAAGTATGTAGGTCAAGTTAATAACCGTCAGCACTTTTCTTTTCTTCTTGCCAGCGTTCATTGAAAGCGAGCGCAAGAAACCGAGTCCGTTTTTCCTTCCTGATGAGAGTAGAGGCTTCCAGCCGGGTAGCACGAGTTAGTCGAACGATAACTGATTTGTAGCCGTGTACCGATTCAATCGCATAAATCTTCTTCCCACCTCTTCTTTTTCTCGCGAGCCTGGCCTCGTTTACACTCACGTAGAGAGTGGCTCGTGTGTACGTGTGTTAACCTCACCCTTTCTCCGGGGAGGGCGAGTCTTCCAGCTCGCTCGTGCGCGTTTCCTACGTTTCCACTGTCTGACATCCGACTACTGTCACAATAATATCCTTGCTTCTTCGCCACCTCCGTGATTTACCTTGCCTTCCCAGCGTGCTCCCCCGACAATGCGACGGAATTAAGTCACGAAAGGCGCGCACGTTCGCCTAATTACAGAGTCGTTTGTTACGCCTCGGTGATCCTCCACGGAGAGATAATTCAGAAATTCAGAAGCCCTCGTATCACGAAGATGAAGGTTGGTTTTAAAGTATCCGATGGATGGAATAACACGGATGGAAACACGCTGCGGTTTGATGTTTAATTACATCACAAGTTAATATCATGGAAACCAGGTGTTTAATTAAGAGCGGGTAATAACATTATTGGAATTTGTCGGTCGAAAATGATTTCGTAATAAATTAGATTGTACCGCGTCGAAGGCTGGCGAAATAATTATTCGTTTCAAACGAGAGCGAAATTTAAATCAGACTTGGGAGATTGTAGCGCGGTATTAATATCTCTCTCGGAAAAATGCAAAATGAAGAACATAGTAATGAAACTAAAAACTGCCGTTCAGCGGTAATCAGCAGAATATTTAGAAGATGAAGTTTCCTCGGTAGTTTTAATCGGCGAAGTTCTAATCAGCAGCTCCAATTATTCTCGAGAGATTTGACTCGCAAAGTGAAAGTATAAAAAAACTACTGACAGTAAAAGAAAAAAAAAAAAAAAAAAAGAAAAGTGGAACTCCAAATAAACAAAGAAACCAAATACCAGAAACACCCCAAAAGAGAAAAAAATCCGAATTGTATAAAATTTTCATCTGCAATGAACGATAAGCTAAAGATCATTCACAATTTCAGGGAATTTCCTGGAATTTATAAGAGATTTATAAATATATTTATGAACGAAGAGAGGGATAAAAAGAATTCCAAAGGAACGCGAATTCCATAGTTTCGTCATTAGTAACAGCGATTTTCAACGTGTTTCCACAATTGGGCGATACATCGAGCCATCCAATCCTCTCTCAATTCGCATCGGCACATAACCGTGCCAGTTTCTGTCATAACAAACGCAGCGTCATGCTCCCATCGCCACCCTTCAACCCCTATGATTTATACCCACGCGTGTCACATTGTGTACCACAGCGTGCGTTGTGCTAACAATCTCGCCCGGGTAAGTGCGATTATGTATCGTTGTTACGCGTTTCCACACGCGTTCTCGTGCTAGCCGCTCGTGCGCGTTTATACGCCGATCCGACTACTAGTTTGTCACGGTGTGCTGCACTCGTCCTGCATCGTCGCGTCTGTTCGTTGCGGCAGCTCAAACGCGAGTGTCGTTCAAAAATTTTGCGTGCCGACCGAACCAATGCTGATTACGGCATTGCAGCCATAATCAGCCTAACGTGAAACTGATGTCAACGCGTATGCTGCTTTCGTTTTCAACCGTCGGACGCTGCTGTATTTTTTCAGCGCCGAGTATTTCGCCGTATTTCTTTTCTCGCGCGACATGAATCTGGACGATGAGAGCGACAAAAAAATGGCATAATTTTCGTGTAGGATAAGGATCCCCTGGTCGTTATCTCTGATCAGACTAATTAGAATAGAGCAGAATAGAGTAGAATAGAATGGAATAAACTCGGAATTTTCGTTTCTTTAACCTCTTGCGCTGGAATGACGTGAGGTTAAGAATTTTTTGTCTCAAAGTTGCAATATTCCTTCAGTTTCAAGCATATTTGAGTAAAACAAAATAGGCAAAACAACTAATAAATTTATCACCTCTCAATAATTTCTATCCAGTGATATCGTACCGAGGTCAAAAAGAAAGCGACGAATTATTGTGTACGATTTGGTCACTCGTTATGGTCCGCAATCAGTTGCCACAGCGCAAGTGGTTCATAGAATTCGGAAACGCGATCGAATTCCAGGGATGAAGTTTATTATTTATTCACTTGCTCGGGAAAATATCGTGAAGAACATTTGCGGAATTTCGTTAACGTTTGCAATCAGACGCAACTGGTCTGGTGTCGCTGGTTGAAGTAGTAAAAATTCCGCTTGCGATTCTACTAATCGCGACTGACCCGAGCGATCGTATTATATGGATCAACGTGAGATCGATTGAAAAAAATTATTCTACAAAAGAGTAACGTCGTTCGTCAGGTGAAATGAGATCCATTACGCTAATTGTTAATTACTTCATCGAAAACACGGACGCAGCATGAACATGAACAGTATCCATTGGCGAGCTTTTATCGCAGAGCAGTAGAGAGCTAGAAGAGTATCGAATTACCTCTAAAAGCCACTTTTTATGAACGACACGCATACAGCCCGAAGTGCTGGCTAATAAAACGCACAATTAACTGCAATCAACGGGCCTGAAAGTTCGATAATCCAGTTTCCATGTAATTGTCTCTGATTTCGTAACAACGTCGCCTGTAGCTTCATTTTGCAACCGGATCGTTCGAAGTTACAACGCCGAATGGATCATGCGAAATCGACCAGCGAATACGACCTTGTCATTGTCGAATCAGTTTCGTCCTTTTCAGGTTAATCGATTAAATACGAATCGCTTCGTCAAATTGTCAGAAAATAAAATAAAATTAGATCAAATAAGTGTTTTCCTTTCTTTTTTTTCCTTTCTTTTCCTGCATCCTCTCATTCTTTCTCTTTTATTTCTACATCTTTTTATTATTATCTTTTATTCTTCTCTTATCTCCCCCTCTTTCTTGTTTTTAATTTCCTTTTATCTACTTCTATTCCTTCTTTATCCTTCTTCAGCTGTATCCTTTTTTCCTTTACTTTTTCATTTCCCTCGCATTTCCCATTCTCTCCCAATTTTCCACCGGTTTCCCAGGGAAAAATTTTACTAAAAGACGTCTGCGCCATCTTTTTACTATTATGTTTTATTCTTCTCCTCCCCTCGTTTTTCATTCCGTTTCTGTTCCTTTTTACCCCTTTTTAGCTGTTTCTCTTTTTCTCTACTTTTCCATTCCTCTCTACTCGCGTTTCCCATTTCCATGGAAAAAAAACCCACTGAAAGACGTCTCTTCTATTTCTATTTCTTTTATCTATCCCTTTACATTATTTTTTATTTTTTCCTTTCTCCTCTACTTTTCCAATTCTCTCCACTCGCATATCCCGTTCTCTCTCAATTTTCCACCGGTTTCCCAGGGAGAAATTTTACTGAAAGACGTCTGCGCCATCTTTTTACTATTATGTTTTATTCTTCTCCTCCCCTCGTTTTTCATTCCGTTTCTGTTCCTTTTTACCCCTTTTCAGCTGTTTCTCTTTTTCTCTACTTTTCCATTCCTCTCTACTCGCGTTTCCCATTTCCATGGAAAAAAACCCACTGAAAGACGTCTCTTCTATTTCTATTTCTTTTATCTATCCCTTTACATTATCTTTTATTTTTTCCTTTCTCCTCTTGTTTCCCATTTCCTTCTTATCCCTCTTCAGCTGTTTTCCTTTCTCCTCTATTTTTCCAATTCTCTCCACTCGCATTTCCCGTTCTCTCTCCATTTCCATCTGTTTTCTATGGAAAAATCCCACCGAAAGACGCTAAGGGATGAGGGAAAATGTCGCCTCCAGAATTGTAATACAGAGGATCGCAGTTGGAAACGACAAAAGTATCGTTTCCAATGAATCGTCCAATTAACGCTAATCGTTCCGCGATACACGATTCGCGCTCGACCGCACGGAATTCCACCGCAATTAACCCAAGCGAAATTCTCGCCGAACGAAAGGAATTGCCGTGCGTGAGCCACGTTTCCTGGTTAACGTCGTGTCCCGATTATTATCGGCTGGTAGAACGATGACTATACACGAACGAACACCGGTGGTCATCTGATTGTAATTGGACGTTGATTATAACGCGCGTAACAGTCAGTGCGAATAAACAGACTAATCAAATTGCCGGGTGATTGATCGGCACCTGACACCATCGTCGATTGAATATCCACGAGATGAAAAATGTATCGATAAACATTTTAACCGAGGAGAAAGCCCCATCGACCGTCGGGGAATAGAGACGAGTTCATCGGCGCGTCAAACGAGGCAACACAACGCAGTTGTTCGAAAAAAAAAAAGTTCACGTTGCATCGCGGCGAGATGCGAAACTAACTTTTAATAAAGCTCGTCGCGGTGACAATTGATGAAAGGCGTGTTACATCGTTATATTTCCAAGCGCGTGGAATTCCAATTGCACGTCAAACTTACGGGAGAACGGGAACATGTTACGCGGGAATTGTTGAATATGAAACGGCGGGCTTCGAAAGCGTGTAGAATCGTTCGGAATTTTCATGGCCGGAGCTGCTGTTTGTTAAAAACAGACGTTCATCAGACGTTGATTTAGAAGTCCCGAGCTTCGCCTGCTGTTTCGTTCCATTGTGGAAAGTTTCGTTGTAAAATCGAATCCGGCAGAGTTTTATTCTTTCTTTTTTTTTTTTTCGTAAATCTCGAAACTTCAATCCGGAGCTCACTGGTTTCAACGGAAATTACGGCAACGTTGCGTCGGAACGGATTCGATTATTTAAATTTAGTTTGGAAGATACGAGCGTGCACAACGGACCGCAAAATTGTAAAACAAAAAGAAAACAAAAATTGATCGAACACGTCAATCGTAATAACTGCTACAAAGTTACGTTACAACTCGAAGAGCCGAAATTCGATCGATATCATTTTCTGCAAGGACGTCCAAACTTATATCACTCGCTCGTTTTCATCCGAAACGATCCAATAAAACGTTCCTAACTATCGAGCTATTCTCCCTGGCGTTTTTCTCGTCTTCTCTTTGTTCCCTTTGGTCGGCATCGAGAATATCGCATTGCTGGTTACCGCTAGTTGGATCGCGCGATCCAGCCGAGAAAGAAATGAAAAGACAAGGAAAAAACGAATGACGCGAGAGTCAATAACTGGGAGGGATTTAGAAATGGGTCGCCGTTTAGCCAATCAAGCCAGAGGGAAAAGGGAAGTTGCGCCGGGCACTAGAGAGGGAATTTGTTGTCCCGAGTGTCCCAAAGTTTTTTCATAGGTTACCATCCGGTTCTTCGATATTCACGCGGCAACACACTCGTACTTCCTGTACGATAAGGGAGCAAGCTCGCGTTCTCGCTCGCCGACTGGCTACCGTGTTCTATCAAATTCTCATAAATATTCCCCTGAATTCGCCGATATTTTACCGAGTTCTCCTTTTCCCGAACCTTAAAAGGGACGGGCGACAATCGCGGACAGAAACGACGATACGAAAAATGACGTCCAACAAAGGTTTCACCAAGGTTTAGATAAGTTTGAAATCCCTCCCGTTCCATGTTTGAAAACGAACATTATGAGACATTGTGTTACAATAATTTACGGAGACTCGACAACACTGAAATTCGTATAATTTAAATTTCCAATTGCTTTGTATCAGCGAGGAGAACGTTATTTCACTCTAATAATTTGTGCGTACGAGTCGAGAGTTAAGTTTCATTAAGAAACGTTTACGTTGACTTACCCGTAAATGGATTATTTTGCGTGCGTGAAGAGATCAAAGGAAGAATATCGGGGTTCATTTGACTCTCCATTAATTTATCGACCCCGAAAATCATTGAAAATACCACAAATCAATTGGAACCATTCGAATTCTTCGCGAAACGTACGGAAAGCCAACGTGCGTCTTCTTAGAACAGTCCCTTTGCGATTCTTCCGGCTTCAGTTTCAACCTTATTTCAGAGTAAAACAAGCGGCTCGGATCGAATCAACGGCTAATACGCTCGGAGCGCCGGTTCCAACTGATAGGATTACCGGAAACGTTCAATGAGCATTGGCCTGGTGATTCGAATTTAGTCCGGAGGAACGAGCACGGAACGGGAAACACCAGCAGCCGAAGACCAGACGGACTTTCCAGCGAGAGAACGATTACCAAGGCAATTTCCTCGAGAATCCCGAGTCTCCATCTAAACAAACTGTACCGGCAGCCTCGATGGAAATTTACTCGCGACTTGGCAATTCTAATTTAACGTATGCAACTTAACGTTGGATTTTCCGTTTTGCTCCTCTCGGCTGGCTGTCTTCAGAGAACTTTTGGAAATTTCTTCCCCCGCGCCAAATTTATGGAATAAATTTAATTAAATTCTTGCTGGAGAATTACCAAGTACCAAACACCTCCGTGGAAAAGTCGTAGTAATTTTGCGTAATACTCACACTAAAATTGAAGACCGTGATATCTAGTAGTTTGGTATATTTATTTTATTTTTTATAGTATTTCATCAGCTACAGAATGCAATAAAAAAATAACATCAATGGTCTTGAAAATGATTTTGGAAAAGAATATTCTTCCGATGAAATCACGTAGGGCAAAAAATATATTTTACATCGTCGCAATTCGAAAAGAGCCTAAATAGACCATTCTGTACAGATCAATTATAAATTTTAAACTTGCAATTGTGCACCAAGTATCGGAGCACATACGAAAAATATAATCGTCAATCCATAGTCAGTCAGTGAAGTCTGAATTAAAGATTCAAGATATTTTCCGAGACTCCAAACGGAGATTTCTAAAAAAAAAAAAAGGGAAGATTGCCAACCGCTCATCTCTTCCAAAACCTTCGATATATCCTCCGTTAAAAGTTCCATTTCCTCGGGCACGAAGCGATGTAAATTCGATAATGCCCATAGCGTGCGACGCTTAGAGTCACGCGACGAACAGGGACAGGTTTATTTCGACGGTTCGGGCGTTTAAATTTTAACGAGGAGCCGCGGCAAAAAGTGGCGTAGCCAACTTGTGTAACAGTGGCATGCAAAAAGCTTCATAGACTGGTCGTTGCGAAGTCTGCAGAGTGCCTGCAAGATCATCTAGCCGTGGTGGTGCACTATTTATTCAGAGGAACCTGCTGCAAAAACCAGCTTGTCAACGACGTAACTAGTACCGACATACACACACACACGCACGCACGTACGTACAACAAGAACCGGGAGGAAGAATTTTTCTCGCGAACGGCTACAAGGTTCGTCCCCAGGTGCCTCGCGTTAAAAACATTTCTGTCGTTCCGACTGATGCGCGAATTTTTCCTCGGTTCTTCCATCTTTATTGGCGCAATTAAATCCGCCAACGCGGACTTTTATGCGTTCGTCGATGTTACGCTTCCCGTACGTTTTCTCTTCCCTTTTTTTTTTTTTTTTTTTTTTTTTTTTTTTTTACCC
>NW_025110223.1:26797-81579 GCF_011392965.1 Frieseomelitta varia | reverse complement strand
TTTTTTGCGTCAACTCGGTCGGCAACCTGTCCACCGATTTGAAGAATTTCTAGCTCGGGGAAAGCTTTGAAAAATTTAAGGCAACCGGACACGGAGAGCTTTTGTGCCACGTCGTTACAACGACACGAGTAACAAGAAGAGTTTTCGAAACATGCGCTTCAAACGAAACGAAAAATTATGCCGGGGTTTCGTGATGCCAGAGTATAGTATTTTCGCTGAGAATAACGAGAAAGGAAAGAGGAGGAATCGAAATTTCAAAGGCGCTGTCTGGCGAAAAACGGGAAGAATTTTTACGTCGGAAATTTCCTGTCTACTCGATAAGATCCACAGCACTCCTTTCTTTCTCACCGGGCTAGCGAGATTCTTCGTATCTCTTCGAAGCACGATACATCGTGCCCGCACGCGACACGATAAATTATTGCTGAAAAATTCTACCTCTTTGATTAAACGACCGATAAATTATCCCCGGACGCGTAATGCCGGTAATTTGATTCCGGAAAAGATGCATTAAACGAATGGGAACGTACAGTTTCCGGAAGAAGGAACACGCTCACGACCCGGCGTAATCTCTACGAACGCGAACAAGACCGACGTGGCTATCTCTTTTTTATCACGTGAGGTTTACTTCTTTAGATAAAGAATATTCAAGTTGCATGATATATGGAGAAAGATTGATGTAGAACAAAATAGCAACTATGTAATTCAACAGATGTATGTCGAAATTTAAATGCGTTGCGTTTGAAATTTCCTTTAAAAAACGGCACAAACTTTCCGGACAACCCAATATATTGCGAGATTCAACAAGGAACTATAACGACAATTATTTATTTTAATTTACGTATAACAAGACTCTTACGACGACCGTTCGCTTTGGTTGATTCTTAACAACCGAGTTTGCAATTATATTCTCCGCTATTTTATTTTCGTCTTTCTTCATTTGTGATCAACATGTCACCGCTGTTAAACTCGTTTTTTTTTTTTTTTAAATACGCGCAGCACTCCCCTCTCTAATTTATTGCTTCAAGTTAATATTTGGAGCAAACTGTAACTCTTTCTCCATTTGAGTAAGTTTCGAGTCCTCTATTCGTGTTTGTTGAATGAGAGTTGTTTATATCTCTGATTATCTTCTATTTCCGAATCCGTTTCTGCTATAAATTCTGGTTTTAATCTTTCTATTGAAACAGTTTCTTCTCTTTTACTGACGATTGTAGTAAGTCTTCGATCATTTAGTCTTTATGTGGACCTGTGCACCTTAAAAACACACGAGTACACACAAAATATGTACATATTCATACATATTTTTATGTATAAACATAATGTGGTTTTGGTGGTGAAACCACTTTCGCGGACGAATTAGTTGAAACGAAACTAAGCTCTCAAAGCACTAAATTCGTTTTCGAACTAATTTCGACTCCTCTGGCGACAAAGCTCGGTACAAGAGAACGAAAAGAATGATTCTGAAATTAGGAATGACTCGCGCGATAATCCACTTCGCCGCTATTGCCAGTCGTTCTTCATCCTTTTCCCGGACGGGAATTTTTCATGAAAATCCCGTGAACGAGAATGGACTCTCCCGCCATGTGAGATCCATCCTGGTCCATTGTTGGAGAAACGAATTTTCAAAAATCTCATCGCGCAAAAATCTCAACGATAATATCTCCATCCGTCTGCCGTGCCGTTGCTCGCTGATAATACCCACATCGACGCCCACATAACATCTTTATTCCGAATTCTCTGTAGGCGATCGACGACACATTATACAGAATAAATATAAAGTAATACTTACTAAGTGACAATGCTGGCGATTGAACAATAGACAATTAAACAAGATAATGAACACGAATCAACAATTAATGCACGCGGTCACAACTCAATTAACTCTTTTTCACTACTGTTTTTAATTCATTCGATTTTCTTCTTTTTCAAAAAGAAATAACGTCTTACGTCGCGCCATACATCGACGACACATTATAGAGAATAAATATTAAGTAATACTTATTAAGTGATAATGCTGGCGATTGAACAGTAGACAATTAAATAAGATAATGAACACGAATCAACAATTAATGCACGCGGTCACAACTCATTTTTAACAACTCAATTAACTCTTTCTCACGACTGTTTTCAATTCATTCGATTCTCTCCTTCTCCAAAAAAAAAAGAGAAACGCCTAACGTCGCGCTTCTTCCACCACATTGATACTTTCTTCCTCTTTCACGCATTTAGGCCAATTGTTACAACTAAACGCAACTAAAGATACAATAACTGCAACTGCAGGTTGCATGACTTGTTGCATGACTTACGATAACAACGACCTACGATACTGCAATACATATATATATATATATATGTATGTGTGTGTGTGTGTGTGTATTTCACGAATCTGAATCGCGCGCAGCGCGTTTTGAATTAAAACAAAGTTGACAAGTTAATCAGAACGAGCCGGGGCGGCTTACAATGTATCGAGCGCGATTCACCGTGATTAAAATGATCTCCTCTCCCCCTCCCTCTCCTACCTCCCGGGCCGCGTTTTATCGGCGAGTATGGCAATTCAAACGGCTTAATGGCAGCTGGGCCAATCGCGGCCGCTGCCGAATTCGAACGCGATCGCGCGGCCAGCGCAAGATTAAATCAGCTCGCGTTGCAAATTAAATTCGAATGATACGCCGGCCGTTTATCTTGTTACCGACTCTCTCGTATTGCCTAATAATTGAAATTTCACGAGCACCACAGCCTGGCGAACCAACGATCGCCAACGACGGTCAAAAGCCTCGTGCAACGCGCGTTCCTGTGCGAGTGTGTGCGAATATGGGAGACACACGTACGTGTGAATGCATACATGTACGTTTAACGGTATGTACGTAAGCGAGCAGCCGTGCATAGCGGGCGCGTATACGTGTGTGAAATTGCGAGCATGAATGGGGCCTTATTCGATAATTCCGCCGGAATATGGAGGCAACGATCCACACTTGCGGTTGTCCAAATCGTTAAGTACCGATTGCACTGTGCGCTATTGATTCGACGGCGTGCAGATGACATCGGCGCGGCGCGGCGCGGCGCGGCGGTTCTCCGGGAAACTGCATTGCCAGCTATTTTCTCAGAAAGGAAAGCCACACGATTGTCAGAACTCGGTTGCGTTCCTGTCAATACAGATCGCTCGAAGTGTCGAAGAAACCAATCCAATCTTTGTAGATAAGAATAATGACAAAAAGGTTTTAACCTGCGTGGTATGAAATAAATAGAAATAAAGTTCAGTAATTTAGGAGTTAACTGAAAAAATCCCAATGCAGCGATGATAAAGGATAGTAATCTCTCACCTAATCACTCTCACGTTATCACAGCTCACGATTCGCGACTCTCTTGATCAGTAGGCTCTGACGTCTCATTACTCTTTATCCGATTTCTTCATAATATGCATCCTTCATTCACATACTCACACACGCATACACACGCAATCATATTTTAAGTCTAAAACTTGGGCAATCAGACAAACAGTTATGTCTGGTTCTTTTCACTGCGACAATCATATCGGACACGCACAGAAAAAAATTCTGAACAATTCCCCACAATTTTTGATGAATATACTGACTCTGATAATTCGTTGATTTGGGTTATTTGAGATATCTCGAAATAGTGCGCATCATTGCTTAAATTTTAAATGCAACAACGAAGAATTTTTGGAAATAATTTAACAATTTATTACTATCATTTTATTGCAATTCGATATATTAAAATAGTATTAACAAACAAAGTGACATTGCTTTTCGTAAAGTAACATAGGGAATTATTATTTAGCAAGTTATTGCTGGCAATTATGCGGAACAATTCCGTCGTTGTTTCTGGCAATATCGCCCGACTGGAAGTTAATTTAACAATTTGCGAAATTTGTGACGGAACTCGTACATCGTCACTGCTCGGAATTATTCGTCGAGAATCTATATAGACAGCTGTTGTCGAATGATAACGAAGTTTCATAATTCTAGCAACACTTTGTTTGCAATTGCTTTCAGTTTTTTACTGAATTTTCAAATTCTGTTTTTCACTATTAGGACCATGAAAAGAAAAATCATTTCTTTCATCTTTCACTTACTAAGGGAACGTACTGAAGCGTGAATCGCCGATTTTGATCAAATGTAGGTTTCAAAAAAATATTTGACCCGTACTCTTTTTTTTATCGGCAATCATCAATATTGAACCCACAACGTACGAAACATATTTTGTCAAATATCTCAAAAATTATTGATTACCGTTCTTGTGTAAATTGATGAAATTAGTATTTTCTGATAATTTACTTGCAAAAAAAAAGATTTAAATAATATATTTAAAAACTGTATTTTTTATAAGTTTCTCCAAGTAAATGTTAATAAATTTTCTTGAATATTTGTTCATGAGAACTATATATTCAAACACAAATTACAGACAAAATGGAATTTTGATTTTTGCATTACAAAAAAATTCATTATTCTCGAATCTTTCTCCTTGGTCGTTGAATTTCGTAATTTTGTAATTTTCGACGAAATTCCACGAAAAACTAAGTATTTGCAGCGTTTGCAGTATTTGTAACAGATATTTGTAAATTACCCTGCTTGGGCCCTGGTGGGCTAATGAAAAAGTTCTGATACACATTCGAGGGAATTGGCAATGTTTTTTTCGCGGAATCGCGCGCTATTATTTATCAAAATGTCAGGCGGGATCGTTTCGCGGAATTTCGCCGCTGTCCTGACGATATTGTTCGACCGGAACGTGCACCGAAATTGGCCGTGTCGCGAGCCTTGTATTAACAAAACGTGCTGCAATTACATGATGCATTCGTTCTGCATGCAGCGGGACAACAATGAAAATTTACTGCACTCGTTTTGCAGAACGGGGCCAGTGTACAGGCAGCGAGTAAAAGTACCAGGGGGAGGTTTCATTCAAACTGCAACAACGGCGATGCATTTCAGAGCAACGGCAACGCACTTGTCGTGCTCGTCGCCGTTTTCTGACCGGCGAAACTTCGAAACCGTGTTGGAATACGTATCGCCTTTTATATTCGATTCATTGTTGCTGCTGCGTTTTCGCAATTCACAAGCCACGCGTTTAAGAAGCTCGCGAGCCAGTTTAGCTCGGAAACCGGCGGATAAAGCACATAAAACACCTCGTCACTCCGCGTAAATTTATTCAATATGTAAATTTTTATTCTTTCTACCTCGGCGGCTAACTAAATCCCGCGGAGAGGAATAACACTTTACGTTTCACTTCTTTTACCGACAGTGTATAACGAAATAAGCCGTTCGCGAAATAACACGGGCGAGAGGAGTAAATCGCGATACCGAGTTAAGTTCTTTCTTTAAGTTCTTTCGTTACATCTCGAGGCAGGGTCGAAAGAAAGAAGAAAAAGAAAAAAGTCGTAATTCATCGCGGAACGAAAAATTCTCTTTAACAACCTAGTCCGAGCAATCGTTAGTAATTGAATTATTACAAGAGACACTTGATCTTCGTGACAAAACACGGATTTTATTCTAACGAAAATAGAGCTTTGCGGGGAAGAAATAATTAAAAACTTCGCGGTCCGCCTATTTCAGAGTTTCACAGGCGTCACTGCGGGAAAAATGTTGCGCAGGATCGTGATATTTATTTGTTCATTCAAATAAAGTGCAAACATCTGACGAGTGAGACTGGCCAGGCTCGGTGTCGCGCGACGTTCCTCCACATAAAAATTTGCATGGGGGGGAAAAATTCAGCCAGCGACAATGCGAACGTGCTACAACGCGTTTCATGTCGACTTAACACGCAGTGCCACGCGGTAGATTCTGGCGATCCCCTGGTGGATGTTGAAACCGTCGATAAAGCAAAACCAAAAAAAAAAAAAAGAAGAAGAAAAAAGAAAAAAAGAAAAATAAAATTCACCCCGATAACGAAAAATCATGGCGAACGTGAAGCAACGCGATCTTCCACGCTGTAAAAAAGTGTCAATAGCAAGTGTCGACGGAACCATGCTAACGTTTTCCACGCCGACACAAGCGAGTCAATCGCACGTACTTCTGATGTTCGCCGAATGAAACCAGTTTGCCCGGCGGAACCGTGGAGCCAGCCATCCGCGAACAGCGAATCGGACGCTCGTGCGCGGCGAAAGTATCGCCGACGCAGCCAAGTTTCGCCGTGTCCCGATCGAATTAAACGCGATAATAAAGCGAAATCGAATCACACGAACGGAGAAGGAAAGTGGCTCTAAGCGAAGCCAAACGCTTGGCTAATTGTACAGCCGATAGTTCCTTCCCCCCTTCCCCATCCGTCCTATTTACACTGGAAATATTTGCGCGGGGCAATTCCCCGTCGACGAATGATTAATTCGCCGCCGGTTTGCGAATTATGGAATAATAGCGAAGAATTAACAAGCGAGGGACGACCGCGGTCCGCGCGTTTCCTTCGTGGCTGAAGGGAATTCGACTTTTCCCTGAATTGAGTTTTAAGGTAAGATGGTGGAATTTAATAGCAGAGAAGCCTCGCGGGGTTAATTCGATTGTTAAAAACACCGCAGGGGAATAATTACAAAATCCATTGTGCAAGAGAAAGAGGAAAGAAGGTGTTCAAAGAGGAAATAATTCACGACGAATCTAATAATCTTTTTTGAATCGCGAACGAGTCCAGCGTTCGAATCGAACTGATTTTTCGAACGACCAATTTCGACTGGTCCGGTCCGGGACGATTTACGCGACTCGATTTCGCGAAAAAATCGTGGTCCTTGAACCCTCGAACGCGGAATTTCAATTCCGACCGATTCCAGCGTGATGATAAAAAAATCATTCGGCAATTTCACTGCCCCCTCCCCTCCTAATTGCAACCTCTGCCACGCTTTTATTCCACGAATGACCGAAAATTGTACAAATACATCATCAGCTAATAAAAACATCGTCGAAATTCTGTCAGCGAGAAAAGTTTCAATATTGATCGCGTGTTCGTTGCGTGTAACATTTATAATCGATAAATTCATCCTTCCACTGCCGGATTGTAACATCCGGTTTTTCGTTTCTGCAAATGACCAGCGTGATAAATGTAATACGTCAAATCGACTAATCAAATCTTTACGAAACAATTTCACGTTAGTTACGGTGTTAATAATGCGTGCAACGATGATAATACGAAGCTAGACGAACGAGAATACTGCTGACAATTTGTCTTAAGTTATTGCCTTCTCCCACATTTCGGATTTACTTCTGTTTAAAACAGAATTTCGGTATCGCGAATATCTCACGCCGTAATGACGTTAATTCAAATATTTCGTGCGAATTATGAAAACCAAATGTTTGCCATTTGCTTACTTGATACACGTTATCAGTGACACAGGTGCGTTCATATCTATTTAAAATATTTCTCCTGGCTAATGAAACCTATTTCAAAAATAATTCGAATTAAATAAATTCAAGTCGAAATTGAAAATCCTTGACCATACGCGCGCAAACCAAACAAACAACTCCAGAAAATCTTCCCAGCTCGGGCAAATCTCTCGGCATCTACCATTGCTATCTATACCAACGTACGTGCAATTCGATCAATTTCTTTACAGAATGCCGCAACGTTTATCGAGGCACCATAACCGCGCCAGTATCCCCATAGACAGAATAAACAGGGAATACCGCGTCCCGGGAGAAATTATACAGAATGGCCGATACAGGACTCTTTCATCGAAGATAAACTAGCGGAACGTAATTTTCTTGGCAACCAGGGCTCGACTGAACAGCTCAAAAAAAAGAGAGAGAGAAAAAAAAAAGAAAATCCAAATGCACGATCAAAGGAACGTATGTACGTACGTACATGCGCGTTTCGAGTGAAATCCACGCTGTGCATACGGACAAGGTACTTACACGCACGGCGAGCACTCGTTTCGTCGGACAAACGACTGAAAGTTGGACCGGGAAAGTCGGCTGGGGAAATATTGCGGCCGAAAAGCTGGAACGCCGAACGATAGTTTATTTCCCTGCGCGTGTGCGTGTAAGCGAACGGCCGGGGGCCGAGTTTGTCGCGTCGAAACTGAGGATAATCCTCTTGCAACGACCTTGTGTGTGAAACGGCCCGGCAGCGGGGATCAAAGTGCACGCGTTAAATTACCAGCGCCACGAAAGACGAGAGAGAACGCTGGGCACTGGGCGAATTCCCTGCCAAACCGCGTCGAAACCCAGACACGCCGGCCCCGAACACGGCGATGCATTCGAACGCGTGAACGCAACATTCCAGAGACCGCTTCTCTAACAAGGACAGACAGACACTTCGGTCCATTGACGTCACGCTGCGTCTCTAATCGCTGCATCGTGGCCCGCGCGCGCACGCACAACACCAGACGAAATACCACGAAACAGGCTCGAAACGACAAGGCTCGACGCGTTTAAAGGACAGTTATTGAGAAGATCTGCCTGTAATCTCCGCGGCGCTGATTTTTCGAATTGGAGCGCGAGTGCCTCTTCAAGAGCACATGCTTTGCGATTTTCATTCTCGCCGCTTTCTATGGATACATTGCGAAAGATCGAATAACGCGTTTAACGGGCGTCGGCGATTTATGCGATTTTTCAGCACGCACGACGAATTTTGCAATTCGAGAACTCTGCGTGATGTTTCTTTATTTATGTACAGGGTGATCCATTCAAGTGAGGCTACTTGGAAATCTCGGAAGGATAGCATCTACTGTGACGACACCAGCTTAAGGAAAAAATAATAATAATAAATACTGCCTTAAACATTATACGATTAAGTCTTTTAATACGATCTTATCAAAGTCAGTGATCTCGATAGAGGTAAAATTATACGTGAAGCTCGTCATTTTAAGGTCATGTTCTTTATAAAAAAAAATATAGTTGTATAACTAACTTTATAAAAAAAAATAATGACCTTAAAAATGAATTTATTTGAAAAAATAAATTCTTACCTATAAAGTCTTTCGACACCATTAACGATAGGCGAAAAATATTTTTTGTCCATCGTCACAGTTCGAAAAGATAAATGGACCACTCTGTATATGTCGTAGTATGTAGGATCACATATAGAGACACAGTCGCAGAGATTTCATGGAAAATGGAACTGCCGATTATTTTATTTGCATTCCTAACGAACGGCATTAAAGGCACGCCCTTTCTTTACACTGAAACGGTGAAAACGAAACGCGGCTTTCTTTTTACCTCGCAGACACTCGTGCCACTTTTGCTACAGTTGCTGTTACGCGGTACAGACGTTTGTCGCGTTGAAAATTTTAATTGCGCTTCTCAAACACGATCTACATGTTCCAGCTGTCGAACAGGAGTAACTTGAAACACGTTCGGTGTTACCCTAGCGATTCTCCAGCGCTTGTTTGTTCCCATCGTAGATAGGATTAAACGTGAAAAAGAATTTTTTTCTCTCTTCCTTTCTCTCGCCCTTGTCGTGAAATATTCTCTTGAATTAAAAATTTACGCTCAGAGGCGATTTCCACGCTTTCAAGTCCCGATGAAACGTCTCTGAGACACGAAAACGTCTCTACAATTACTACTTGGTGCAGAGATAACATTTGAATTTAAAATTAGCAATTTTCCTTGTCGAATTCGATTACGAATCATTTTTTTAAACGGCCTCAAATGACTTGTAACTTTTTAGAGTAACTCGACAGACTTGCAACACGGCGTTCTTCACAGATTCGAATGATTTTTACAAAATATACGAATGAAAGTTCGTGTTCATTACCGTGTTGTAAAACCTTCCTCCTATTGCTCGTATTCTAATTTCTTTCACTCAATTTTTATACCTCAGCCTTCGGTAGTTCTAACGTTGAAAACTAGAAACTCGCGAGAAGAAAGAAGAAAATGCTTCAGTAAAGTTCCGCTGCTTGCAAGACACGTTGACTTTTTTTCAGCCTTCTTAATGATCATTAGAGCGAGACAAGTCTAGCGACAGACACTCGCGCGTTCGTTTATCATGCGAGAACCGTGTCACGTTCTTTTCCTTTCTCTGTTTCTTTCCTTTCTTGAAGTCTGTCTTAAATTCATTTCTCTCGCGAGGTGATTTTTATCACGTGACAAAGTACACGCACGTAAGTAGCGCGTAAAAGGAAAAAAATAAAAAAATAAAAAGAAGAAAGCCAATGGCGTTTCTTTCACGATTTATGTAATATCTCGTTCCATTTCGCAACAACGCGCCTGTTGAAATAAATTTCAATGATTTGCTTGGTGTTTTCATCGTCGAAAATAATTATCTTCGTACCAGTTCAAATGGAAGATACATTAGTCGGACGTCGTTAATCGTGTGAATTCATTGAAATTAACGCGCCAAAAGGTCGCAAACTCGCTTGCCAGTGTAGCAATTCCAACTTAACATTGCCAGATAAAAAAAGAACTCCTCATTTCAACTTTCGAGCTTCGTGTTTAATGATTTCGCGGTAATAGTGACGCACTTCCAGTCTCCATACGTTCGAATTTAAGTAATTTACCGATGTTAATAAAAATTCGCTTCGAAATGAAAAGAAAGAGAGAGAGAGAGAGAGACGCGAGAGGGCTCAAGGAGCAACTTTACTTTCTTCTTTTCTTCGAGGCCTTGCTGGTGGTCTGAGAGCGGATGTTCTTTACTTCCGGGAACGGCTCGTGAGATGGCTTTGCTTTGGGTCGTGGGAGACCTGGGCGGACAAACGGATCGTTACTAAAATTGGAAACTCGGCCTTTATACGCGGCTCGTGCCCAGCGATAACCGGACCAAGAATACCGATAAGGAAACGCAGGATAATCCGTCGCACGTCGTCGGTGATAAAAACCGATAATAAAATTCCTTTACGAGAGGCCAGACCGAGATTAACCTCGTTACACGGATTCACCGTAAACCCGCCCGCCGGGTTTATTATACACGTGCAACATTATACACATAATTAAAACCAACTTCCACAGACCGATCAGAGATTTAATAAGCCGCCGGCGTCCGCCGGTTTTCTTCACTTGTACATTCAATGGAAAATCATAAACTGGAATTTCTACGGTATAAACGGAGTGTCGTCTTTGGCTGGAGACTGTTCCATTTGAATTTTTTCGATTTTCGCGCGAACAGTGTCTGTCAGCGATGTGATTAAAACACCATCAACAAGGGGGAAGAAACAAGGAGCGTGCATTAGTCGTGGAATTAATTACCTATTTTCAGACGCGACGATGACAAAACCTATAGATCAGGTCATCAGTTCGATGCATTATTATCGGTACGTTGATTAATGAAAAATTGCACTCTGTGCAGAATATTTAATTATCCGTGATAACCCAGATTCTACTGTACAGATTTCAATTGTGAAAATATCGGGAAATACACGGCACGATTGTGCGAACTCGTTTGAACTGGTTCTGATGATTCAATGAGAAACAAAACAAACTGTTCCATGCAAGTACAGGATGATTTCAATTTTCACAAACATCGGCGATACGTACGAAACCTTGTGAGAATATTATTTCGGTAATAATACACGTTCCGTTCACAGAAACGTGTGAATCGTCTCTTTAATCAACGCCACTGAAGCCTGGCGCAAGAAACGCACGCCAATCTCAAAGGACAGTGGAACAAAGACGGGACAATTCCCTCAACGGGACGTGAAGGAGAGTGAAGCTCGAAACAATCTAGATCCCGTGCTCGAAGCAACAAGAATTCTTCGACGCGGCGTTTCGCCGGCTAAAATGCTGAACGAAAGGCAAACAATTAACTTGTCACCGAGTTCTGGTTCGGAGCGTGACGATGTCGCAATTTAATTTTAATTGGCGAATTAGCCTTAGGTGCAAGTAAACGTAATTAAATGCCTCGGTCCGCGAGGTCTAACTTGCAGGTGGTCATTGAGCCGACGTTCTCTTTGTCCTTCGTTCATTTCGTTCCATTTTCTCTTTCAACGTCGGAGCTGGCACTGTGGCGAGAACGACCAATTCGTAATTTTTTACGAAACTCTGATAAATTAACGACGATGCATTTTTCGTGAAACGAACGACTGAAAGCTGATGTCTTCTTTCTTTTCTATCCTGTACCATTTTTATTATTCTTTCTTCTCATCTTTCCCTCTTTTCTTTCAATTTTTTTTCTTTTTTGTGCTTTCGCTTCTCTTCCCGTGATGGATGAATTATTTTGGCACGCGAACGCGCTCGTAGAATGCATTAACCGGTAATTGCAGCGGCCAGAAAAATGATACTCGATGTATGTAAGATAAAGTAATACCCACTTCTGGCTGATCGTGGAATCTCAATACGTGTGCCGCAGTTGTTATACGATGCGTGTCGTGAGTGGATGTTGCTAAATAATGGCAGTTACTTTTACAGTTCTCTCGAGTTGGCTAATCAAATTGGAAAACTTTCACCCGAAACATGCGGCCCGATCGCGGGGCAATGAATTCATTCGCCGAGCTTCGTTATCCGCGCGAAAATCTGACGGAAGTATAAATAAACGATCGGAAACGTGCTGTTGTCGGAAACGAGAATTCAATAATAACGGAGCAACTTCCCTATCTCTCCAATTTCTAAAGAAACATAAATTTACAATCTCTTCGCTACGAGAGAATCTTCCTCCTTTCATTTCTATTTCTTCCTGTCGAAAGTACGAGTACAGAAGACGGAATAAATTTTTCACATTTCGACCAAATTAATCTGCTGCGATCTCCGTGAAACGTTGAACGTTTCTTCTCCGAAGGAGAGGAAGTTTGATCAGACTGACCGGTCTGGAAATCGCGCGAGTAATTGTATTATCCTTCAAGAACTCACCCTTGATCAAGATCTTCATTTGTCTGTCCGTGTCTTTCAATTCGCGCCCGTACAACGGAGGTGTTCCCACGAATAAATAACGAAAAGCCGCGGCGGGATCATCGTCGCACTCTCTTAAAACGGACAGAGCGCACTAAAATTCAATTTCGACTCGATTATTCTTTCACGAGCAGCGTTCCTGCTACCTCTGTTTCGCGATTTTCTGATCGAAAGAGCCACGAAAAACTCTCCAGTTTGTGTATACCTGCAGTATCTCAACGTCAGTCAGCGAGCATGACAGCGAAACCTCGGTGAATTCGGATTTAAACTCAACGTCGTTGCTGGCTTTGCTAATTCCATTGAAATCGTTGCTTTTTCCAGGGAAATCTCTATCGGTCGATGAACCGCGAAGAAGTGGTTCGTCCACGACCACGTAGATTCTACAAAAGGATACTTCGCATTAATCAAACGATCAAACCATCGACTCGTTTCGCTCGACGAGGAGTTCGTAGCGTTTTCAACGGCGGGATAAAAATTTATTATGCCAGCTTCTCTCGAAAATAACGAGAACCGAATCGTAAAAAGTCGAAACAATCTTTCGTTTGTGCAACAAGAATCTACCGAGCCGTTTAAAAGTAATTTTGATGAACAAATTTTGTTGAGATTATTACTGTCGATTATTAAATTCGATATCTGTTTTAATATCTTCGACGTTTCAATATTTTGAAGATTATAAAGGCCGTGGAAACGTTTAGCTTGGATAAACAAAAAACGGAGGGAAATATTTTCACAACAACCGAGAGTGGCTGATGATCAACTAGAGAATGAAAAATATTCCAAAGGACTTGTGAAATTATCCAACCGAAAGAGACCGTGCACATATTTATTCGATAAAATTTCCTCGACGATGGAAGTTTTCTGTTGAATTTCTCTACGAACTTCGCCCACGAGTGCGCCTTCCGCGTAGCACGGGAAACGTTTCCGCGATTTTTCGCGAAATAAGGACGCTCGAATCCAACAAGTTGATTACAGCCGCGACGCACGATATTTACTCTGGATTGCATATCAGCTCGAGGCCTCCTTTAAAGCTGATAAAGTTGAAAACCGGCACGTAGCGTCGCTCGGAGATCCGGCAATAAATCCTGAACGGTTGCTCGTCGCAGATTGTCCCGACCTGTTCGAATATACAATCGCGTCGCCCGACGAGTGACAATTTATTAACGTTTATCTGAACGTTTGTGTTTCGCGCCGGCGCGAATCATTGCAACGAGTTATAGAGGAAAGCTGTCGCGTATCTTCTGTAGAAGAAAATCGTTCCACGATTGATCCAATTCCATTAATAATCGAAGGATGGATACATACATAGTGATTCACAAAATATTCGAAAATTGAAACCTTTTTTAAAATTTTTACCAAGCGATAAAAAGAACTGTGAAGAACAAATGTGAAGATGATTTTAACTAAATTTAATATAATAATAATTTGACGTACTGAACGATTGAATGAACGATTGTTCAGATGCTACGTTAATTTTTGGAAAATGCCTGCTAATCTATGTAACCCCATGTCTCATTGCAGCGTAAATCAAATTACGGAACAGAAACATAATTGTGCCGAGACGAAGCGGCAACTACAACGTTTGTAAAATCAAGTACAAGTGTAATAAGTCGATCATCGCGCAAAGAGATAAGTGAGAAGTATCTTTTTCACGGTCGAGAGAGTTTTATGTTGCGTCGACAACGACGTTCCCTCGTATTTTAATATTTTTACGCGTGCATTCAGGCGTGTCGCGGAGATAAATCGGGCGCGGATCCTCGCCGTGGATGCGGAATTTTCCATTTATGAAACGGTTAGAAGGTTTGATGAAAACGACGCGAGATTTCTGTCGCGATTAATATTAAGCGGATTAAACATTGAATGCGCATTAAATTAAATTGCCTTCGATCAATCGTGGATTCGTAACAACCAATGCCGCCGGAATACCTCCGAAAAACGTCCGCCACGCGATATCGCTCGCCATCATTTTAAACAATTCAAACACCAAAAATACAGATACAGCCTCTGTTCTTCAAATTTCGGCTCGCGATATTTCGTTTGCCATTTTGCCGAACAAGAGTGACACTGGTTCGTGAAACGATCCGGAAACTTGTATTAAAACATGTATTAAGTGTATTGTATGAAACATTTGAAAATTTCACTGACACTACTAACCGACCAAAATTTCATTTTCTCACGAAGGAAGAATATTAGAAACCATTACGAACAATTTTTTTCTTTTTTCAATCTGAAATCGAATAAGTTCTCTATATGTTTTGTATATGTATATACTGTACTTTCAGAATAATTCCAAATTTTACAAATACAATTGTTACAGTGTCAATGAAATATCAAAATATTTTACACAACACGCCAGATCCCTGCGATAAAAATTTAAGTACTTTCCCGAACCAGTACGTAATTTCAATAGCGAATATTTTATTATTCCGTATCGACCAGAAAAATGAAAAGGAAAAACCGATTCTCTCAAAAAACGATACTTGGAATAAAGTATAAAGTATATATGCGAATGATACCAAGTCGCAAAACGTAGTCGAAGTTATTCCGGCGTTCTTCCGGGAATTAGAAGATAGGAAACAGTGCGATACATCGACGAAGAGATCGCTAATGTCTGGGAAACGTTCGTTCTTCAAGGTTATTGTCGCTCTATCTACGGCCATGCTGGGATTTCGCACGATGGTCACGTTAACTTCCAGCAAACGGCTTCCTAGCAACATGATTTCGGAGAACTTCCACCTTCGTTGAGGATATCGAATTTCCTTTCCATTCTGTCTTCCTTCTCAAAATTTCTTCGTTCTCGAACCTATCGAGAGAATCTCGCGTAGATACCGTCCAAACGAAGTGAAACTGCCTCTGAAGTTCTCACGAGATATATATATATGTATGTACATACGTGCGTATATGTATCATTGCTAGCGACGTTCGTTGATATATATATATATATATATATATATATATATATATATATATATATATATATATATATATATATATATATATATATATATATACTTGATTTTATCAAGAGGAACATTTCCACTTTTCTTGATTTTTTCCGTTCCGAAGATTTTCGCTGTTACACACCGGTGTTATACGACGCTGGCCTAATTTATTCGAGGTACAACGAAAATCCCAACGCTGGCTGACCAAACGAAGGACCATTGATCCTGCGTTACGATTTCAAGAGGGTTGCGACATAACTCATGCCTCTTTCCCCTTCAACGACCACCGGTGTTCCGTCGTTGATGACTGTACGGAAACGTTCCCAACGAAAGTCGAACATTTCGTAGCACGGGTAACACCTCCCCCTGGGGTAATCCGATCTTTTGATAAATCTTCCTTGGTTTCCTTCGTTCGACGAATCTTCCTTTTTCTTTTTTCTTTTTTTTTTTTTTTCCGAAAAGGAGAGTTCACCTCTGTCTGCCGCCACGTTCTTCCAATACCGAAACTTTTTCACGACTTTTTCAGAAGGAGAGAGATCACACTGGCGTAAAATTACGTTACGGCTGTGAAATTTGTTGGATAATTCGAAATAATCCGCCTGGGTCTCGATCGGAATTTAGGAAGGAATTAGAGTGCACCGCGCTGGAAAATCCCTTAACTACGTCTGTACATTTTCGTGGGCGTTGTTTCGCGAGCGTTCGAAACGCGTTTTCGTATTTAACTGGCTGGAAAACGCTGACTAACGGGAACAGATATCCCGCTCGATATCCCGCTGCCGCGGGAACTTACAATCGCGTAAGCGTTTACGCCGAAGCGGCACACGGAAGAAATTCAATTTAAAAAAATTCCCAGGCTATGTGTCGCGGGAAACGCGCCGGTTCATTTCGATGTCATCCAGCTGCCCTACTTATCGAATCGAGCGCAACTGAGACTGGAGAAACAATTCGATAGCTAGATGGGAGTTTCCTTTACTCTTTAAACTTTGTCTCATTAGGCGAAACCGCGGAGAACGCTGGAATTCTTATCTCAGTCGTAGAACTGTTTACGAGAGTCCCGAGTGGGACGTTGTGGAAAAGGGAATTGTCGCGAATGTTACCAAAATGGTCAAATTTAATAATTTTAGTTAGAAATTTTCTAGATGCGAAACAGTGTATTTTTAGAGATTTAAATGATCCTTCGTAAAATGTTCGTGCAATTCAGATGTGTCCAATTATTTGAATGATTTTAACCGTGAATGTTCATGGACCACTTTCTCTTTTGGAAAATATTTATAATTGCAAACAGATTTTTTTCCTGTATGAAGCAGACAGAAAATAAAATAGAGCAAAAATTTTAGACGGGCATCTAGAAAATACTCTTCGTGCTGCCATTATCTGTGTCAAACCGTATATTAATAAACTGGCATCGAAAAAAAAAAGCATTCTCAGTGTTTTCATGAAAAATTTTTATATTCTTTTCATTGATATAAATATATTTTTCTGGTCAATGTATTGTCTCACTATATAGAAGCTGTTTTAATATCCTCGTAAATAACATAGGTTACATTGAACTGATAGAAAAAGTATGTAAACTATGCGCGGCGACCTCAACAAAGTTTTTTTGGCCAATGAGGCCCAGAAGATCTAAAAGTTTGGACACCCACGACGTAATTACAAAGATTTTCCAATTTTTTACTTTAATTTCGACGGAAATTTCGTGCTTTAAATTATCGAGGATTCGTTTCAGATTCGACGCAGCGTAATCTCAATGATTATCGTACGTCGCTCAAACGTTTGGCGTGGATCTCGACGTCACCGAACTCTGATAGTATCAGTTCGAGGAATTCCGAAAATCCACTTCGTTCGGAGAAATCGAACAGCCAACGTCGCACTTCGCCTCTCGACCCGGACTAGTTCAACAGTTCGAACGACTGATTGATACCTCTTCCACCCATTAGAATTTTCTACGACGTCGGACGTCGCGAAGATCATCCGCCGAGGGAAATTGGAGATCCACTCGATCCGCGAAAATCCCAGCGAGTAATCATCTTAATTTCAAGCCCCTTCATCTCCATAAACCCTTGGTGCCCACTCGATGAATCGATCCACCAGCAGCCCAACTCCCGAGGAAACGGAAGTTCCGGACTGCCGATGAATATCCCGTTGAACGAGGACCGTCGAGTACCGATGGCCCCTTTCGGGGCCCATACATATTCGAGTGGCGTGCTCGCGGCTTCGTCCACCGAGAGCCGCCCCGTGTTTTTGTGATGGAAATGTCTCTCCGATGTCGTGTCGCTTTCTCTCTTTCTTTCTCTTTCTCCTCTCGCCCCGTTGCGAGTTTTCCACCTAAACACCGGGGTGGCGTCCAGCCGGAAGCTGAAAAGAAAATCAACGCCAGTTTTTTTCTCTCTGCTGTGAGAGAGTTCTCGCCGACCGTGAGTTTCCTCTCGGCGACCGATGTTCGGAAAATTCGGACAAGACGATTCACTCGCGTTGCCGACGTTTAATCGAGCGGATCGCGGCAATCCGTAACCGCACTTCGTAAATAATTGTCGGGACAAGACCCTGGGCTTCCCATGGGATTGAATGCAGCTATCGAGCCAAGTGGCTGCCGCTACCTGAGCTCCCGTGGATATTGAAAATTAAAAGGAAGCCCGGGCCAACTCGCTCTCGCGCCACCGCGTCAAGACAGATTAGGGAGGAAATTGCTTCGTATATCGAGACCAGATATACGTATATATATATATATATGAATGCAATTTCTCTTACCTTTATCTTCGTGGACGCGGAGACACGACGATCGATTTTTTCATTCTTCTTTCAAAATGCGATACAAAACGCAGTCTTGTTCTCTTTGGCGCTGGTGAAAAGCTAATCGAACGGATGAAAGGGAAACGAGCACCGGTGGGCAATGCTTTTTCTTCATTCGATTAAATTGCAAATTATCGCAACGTTCCGTTCCGGTTTCATTTGCGCGTTCATCGCCAAAGGAGTACCAATTTCCTCGACAAACGGCCAAACGCGTTCGCTTCAGTTCCCTCACTCTCTCGTTTCGCGACTTTTTCTCGCGACACACCGCAGAAAAACACACACGTACACATATGTATATACGTTGACGTAGCTTCCGCCTGGAGGAGACCTGCTCTCGTATTTCCGTACACGCGTACCGATGTATATTGTATTTATATCAGCGGGCGCAATCGCTCGTAAATAACGTTTCGATCGCGGCGGCGAATTCTGCATATTGAAACAATGCTCTTTATCTGCGCTGGGTCGCAAACGAAACGTAATTGCGAAAGATCCTTCTGCACCGCTGGCCACAGCTGTCACCATCTGTCCGTTACTGCCTTCGACGAATTATTCATTCGCCACTGTCATAACAGATATATCGGAATTTTTAGTTTAGCGCTTGGAGATACAAAAAACGAAAGCTACATTCACGCGCGGTTTCATCGATTTCGTGAATGTTCGAGCGTACCTCAGAATGGTTTCTTTTGTGCTTCACGCTCCGTGGAATGCATCTCCCTCTTTCTCTCACTCTCGTTAAATTTGCCAGTTGCGGTTTGCGAACTTTCGGGGGAAAACTCTTTCCATTGAACCGTCCGGCAGAAAAACCGATACCTTCCCCCTAGGTAACAATAACACCGATCCAATAACGGCGTGCACTCGTTATTTCAAAAGTTTCGCGCAATTTTCCAAACCGCGGGAAACAATCCGCGCGGCGCCGAGATAAAATTCCGCCACGAAATTGCAGAATCTTTTCACAATGCTGCAGGATCTTTCCTCGTTCGACGTTTATCTCCTAATAACATCGACATCTTGTTTTCTTCTTTAAACACGCATTACTTTACTCTTGATATTTTGTCCAAAAAAAAAAAAAAATTTAAACACATGTTGTCTACGACAGATAGTTTGAATAACTAGAAGGAAAACTGAACGAGTCCGAATACCGTGATTGCAAAGAGATATTAAGCTCTCAAACCTCTGTCTTCATACGCATAGCCACACAAATGTACACTCGTATTTTACGTCTTGAGATTAGAGTGACTAGAGAAATAATCCCAAGTCTGATGAAACTTCTTCAGTCCACGATTTTTACATTTGCGAAAGAAACTGCAGCGCCAAGGATCATTAACGCGAAAAACGGATCGACGAGAAATTTTTTCCGCGTGAAAAACGAAAGGCGGCCGGTAATAACGGGGGGGATTAAATTTATCTCGCGGACAATTTGCAGAAACTGAAGGAGCAGCGTCGCTCTCGCGCAAAGGGCAATATTTTTCCCAACAACGGGCTACAACTGAACGCGCTCGTCACTTCCACTCTACAAGGACCTTAATTACGCCGCTGCAAATATTTGCATTTCAAGTGGCTTTTGCCTCACTGCGTGATGTTTGACACAGTTGCAGCAACAGGGAGAAACGTTTCCAACTGCGAGACGCCAACTTCGTAAGCCGCGTAACAATCCAGTGCAAGACACGAACGAGAAAAAGAAAGAAGAAAATCGCCGCGCGTTCTCTTTCTCTAGTTCACCGAAGAAAAATCTGACAATCAGTTTCCTCGGACAAGGGAAAAGAAAACCGCCGCGTGTAACCACGAATTTCCTTTCTCCAGTCGCCAGAGAAAAATCTGACGATCTAGCACTTCCATTTAGCACTCCGCCAGCTGGCAGAGACTTCTCGATAATCCGAGCGCGCTCTGCATATTCGTTTCGTTGTCCGTTCGCGCCGTGAGGTGTTTTCAATTTCCACGATTCTTCGTGCCTCTTGGAATAATTTTCAACGCCCGTCTGGCTTTCTCGTGTAAAGAAAACTGACGGTACGAAATAATATAAAACAGGACCTTTTCAAGACCTAGAGAGAATAAGGGTGCTACTTGAAGACTATAAATGACACTCGGAAGTAAAGGAGGAAGTGAATGTACAAATGTACAATTTTATATATATAGGACCATTCACCAGTTTAGTTGAAACGTATGGGCAGGAATAATTGATAAATTTTTAATTGAATCTTTTTTTCTTGATGGGAAACTAACAGGCACAAACTACGTTGATTTTTTGAGCACGCGTTTACACGAAATATTAGAGAAAGTTCCAGTCGATATCCAGACTTCGTATGCGGTTTATGCATGATGGAGCTCCGCCGTATTTTAGCCGAGTGACTAGGCAATTTTTAAATCAACACTTTGCAAATAAATGGATTGATCGTGGAGGTCCTATTGCATGACCTGCTCGTTCTCCGGATTTGAATCCATTAGATTTTCATTTGTGAGGACATTTAAAATCTATCGTATACGCAACATTGATCGAAGAAAATGCTGAAATACTACGAAATAGAATAGAGCAAGACTTCCGACAAATTCGAGAAACACCAGGAATGATAGAGAGTGTAACCAAATCAATGACAAGACGCGTGCAGGCTTGTCTTCAAATGCAACGGTGGTCATTTCGAGCATCTTTTGTGAAAGTAATTGAAACAGAAAATTCATTATATCTCTTAAACGAAGACAGATACTTACATGATACTTTTACGAAACACTCTGTATAATTTTTTCGCGTGTAAAGTACATATTCTTCTCAGTCGTTTCCATCGTATTGGAACGTGTTTCGTTTCAGAAACGCGAGATCGGTGCAACGTTCTGTCCGAACAGCGACTAAACTTACAAACTGTCGTCGTTATCGGTCGGTCTCCGGTTGGAACGAGTCGTTCGAAACGGATCTTTGTCTTCTTAGCTGAGCCACGTGTTCAAAGTATCGTATCACTCTGCCGTGTAATATATCTTCGGTGAGTTAGGGGTTAGAGACGCGACAGGAGGGGAGGATGGCGCGAAAGTAGAGCAAAGTTACGTGAAGCCAGTGCCGAAAATTGGAAATTTACACACACGCACATACATACACACGACACGCGGGAGGATGTGGTGTTATCAGCTGTTCCATTTGTAATGACTGTATCTGCCCTATCGACCCACCGCCGTTTCGCGATAAACCACGCTTGATGTACGCGCCTGGCTCGGCCCGTCCGCCACGCACAAATCAGTCGACGTTGGATGAAAAAAAGTTCCATTTTTTTCGCGGGGCCGCGAGCATGATTTTTCATGAATACGTATCGCGTGAATCAGCCGGAACGAACGATAAACAGCGAGGAAGAGAAATTCGTTGCGAATCAGGGGCGAGATTGGTATATAAACGATGTACATTAACCTCGAATAAATTCGTCGAATTTCACACGACGAGAGTTTTTCGACGTCGGGATTGAATCGTGTCCCGTTTTAAAATCCGATTGGCTATTTCCGGTTTGTTATCCTGATCTGTCCTGCGTTATTTTACGAAGAAAATAGAAAGAGAGAAAGAGAGAGGGGAGCAAGCTAGGCAAACGCCAAATGCCGCAACAGCTTTTCGAAAAAAGAGATAAAAGAGAAGAAAAAGAAAGAAATTTGTTTCTCGACGTTCGCTGGCTGCAAAGGGTTTTACGTACGGCGAGCTTTCATGAGCAATTTCACGAGGGTGAGCGAATATCTGCGTATATCCCGTAAGTGAGGGGTCTAACGTCGTTTTAACGAAAGAGAGAAAGAGCTACGCGGACCTTCGACGAGAAACAAGATTCTCATTCGACCTACCACTATGAAAATCAAATTGTACTATCAAAAAATCCCGATCCTCTTGCACGTTTTCAATCGTATCGAATACAGCTACACGTACCAACGAGATTAATTGGCCATTCGTGAACGATCTCTGCGTAATTATTTTGTTTCTACAAAGTTCCCGCTACTTGGCAATCGTGACGAAAGAACGAAGGAAATATTATTTACGGACAGTTGTAAATGTTAATTCGAAAGTAGAACAAAGAAAGAACGTAACTAGAAATACGTGAAACCTGCAACTTTTATCTCTCCTCTTTCCTCTTAGAATTTAAGTTTCTTTTTTCAAACTTCGTATCTCTCCTCCCTTTCAGCGCGTTTTGCCTTCGTATTTCCTCCCTTCACCCTGCAAAGAATTCTCTAAATATAAAGAAAGGAGAAAGAAAAACACGAAGTGGAAGGAAATAATGTAGAAACAGAAAATATAAAAAGTATTCCACGAAAGATACAAAATAGAAAGAAATTTAAATACAATCTCCATATTCAACAATTTAATCGCTAAATGACACGCCGTTTGAACATTTTTGCCTACGCTGTGCCATTTAGTGATCAGCTACTGGGTTTAGAGATTGTGTCTCAATTCGGAGACAATTTTCATCTCTCGATAAAGTCGTAAACGTGTCGCAAGACGAACAATTCGGAGACCTCAATCACGGCCATGATTTGCTCAAACCCGTCCAAGACAATGGCATATTTCCAACGAGAAAGACGTCGTGTTTCTCAAAGAACGTGCACTCAGGACGTAGCGAGTTGCGCGCCCTTTGATATTCTTTCCGTTTCATTTCGATATCTGGCCCGGTTGCTGAGATACGGGCGTTCAAAGCGCAGGTGTCCGAGCGCCCGAATTCTTGAATGCAGCGTGACCCACATTTCTTCCTGGAAATGCGTACCGAGTTCCAGCAACAGTGAAAAAAAGAAAAACTGTCGAGCCAGCGTCTGTCACTGACCAGCGCACGCGGCGCGAGCTTGGGGCCAGGTCAGGTGGAAGAAAAAACGCGCGAAAGAGACAGAGTGAAACGCGAGAAATTAAGGTTGGCTTCGCAACGGGCGATATCACAGGAACCGGAAGTCGCGCCGCGACGAAACGAAAAACGGTTTTAAAGGGGAAGGACTCCATTCGATTTACAAAGAGGTAAAACCACGCACCAAAGTATAGCTGTTTAAAATTTTGGTAATTTTAACGGGGATTAATGGAATTTTGAGAGAGACGCGAGGATAATTTTAATTAAAACGATTGCAATAAATGTTGCGAATGTCGCGGGGATGGCAACTGCAGTGGAAATAATGTAACGGGAGACTGTGGACTCATTGATTTCCTAAGTAGGACGATTCGAGGCGATTTCGACTGTGCGAGGGGAAAACCAAGCTCCCCCTACGCGATCGGAGAAACGAAACGACAGTTTGATATGACAGATAGGAGGCAAGGAAATTAAATGAAATCCTGGAATTCGAACGAGACTCACGTCACGGAGAAGTAGTTCTTGCGTCGACGTTTGTCGTCTGATATCGTTCTGAGGGAAAAACACTGTCATGCTGTCGCGCGACAGTGCGAAGAATAATGCATTTTGTCGTCAGTGTGTAAAGATATTATATGTAACAACAGAGAGAAATTACGCCCAGTTATGAAGTTCTCAAACAAATAAATGGAAAGAGTGAGAATGCTCTCTTTGTCGACAAAGCGACAAAGCGATAAAGCAAGCCACACGAGCAAACCGGGAGAAAGAAAGCAATGAAAATGATCTCATTAGTCAGATCCGGTTGTGGTGATTTTTCTAGAGTCGCTTGGAAAAAATTCACCGTTCGTTTGTCTCGGTCTCGAAACTTTTTCTCTCGTATTCGTGAGGCTAATATATTTCACCGAGCAATTTCTAAAGTGATCGGAATTCCCTTCGGAAATTGAGGAACGCTCGTGAAATAAAATCCAACGTATATCTGAACTGATCTGAACTTTCATATTTTTCGGGAAACTTCGCGAGGAACTTTCCATCGTGCTAAACGTCGCAAAGAATCATCCATTAATTATTGGACGGAGAATTTATATATCGAAATCTTGTAAATCGTTTTCCCAATTATTCGGCTGATGTCTGGGTATCGTTTAAACGACGAGCAAAGTTCCACGTACAGCAGTCTCATCTGTTGCACGCGAAGGATTAATTTCTGGTGGCGACGAGAAGATCTTGTTTGAAATTTCTTGCCCCACGGGTATTAGTTCAACGAAATCTTCAGGTCTGAAATTTCGCTCCGCCAAAATTCACGTGCATACACACCGTGCGAGCCCTGTGACTCTAGGGGATTTTAGCATCTGCTCCGTTTCTTGTCCGCGAAACCTGTAGAATTAACAGCGTCGTCGATATAAAAAAAAAAAAAAAAAAAAACAAAAGAAATCTCCCATTTTCAACACTGCTGCATTCGAATTTTTTACACTGACTTTTAGTTCGTAAATTTGGAAAATTGAAAATCGCTAAGTTTGAACATTCGTAAATCGGGAGATTCGAAGTTCGGAAAGGGACGAAGTGTGTACGAAAAGTGTGCCCGAGATCGGTAAGACTTGGAGTTCGAAAGTTTGGAAAAAATCGGAGGGTACAAAATGGAAAAACTCGGATTAAAAGACTGATTCGTCGTGAAATTCGCCAGCAACGCGGGAATGAAACTCTCCTCTGGTTCCGCGCTTCCAGGAACTTTCCATCCTCGAAATTATTCCAAATGTTTCAACAACAGTATCGGCCGCGTGGCCGTGGAAAACGGCGCAAGTTTGTCAGGATGGAAAGTCAGGAATCCACGAGTATCAAAATTTAATAACCGTCCCCCCTGAGATCCCGTCAGGCGGAAACTCGACACCGTGGGTCCAACCCTTCGAGGGTTACCTCATGGAACTTTCAGAATTAATCCGAGTTAACTCGGAAACGACTCTGTTTCTGCTTAGACGAACTTGAAATGCCGTCGCCAACGTGCTATCTGACCCCTGGAGGTCCTTTCTAGGATTTCCGCGGCACGCTTCTCTCTCTCTCTCTCTCTCTCTCTCTCTCTCTCTCTCTCTCTCTCTCTCTCTCGTTGTTTTCTCTACCTCATTTAAGGTTACGTTCTGCGAGAAATTACAGCCGGACCTTCTCGTTCAAACTTTCCTCGAGGAATCGGCGAGTCGAAATTAATTAGCAACAGAAACAACGGCCGCCGTTACAGCCTCCTTTCACTCGGTAACTGGCAATCAAAATTTATTCGCAAGTTTGTCCCTTGTTTCCTCTCGAGTATTTCTCCGGCGAGTTGCAAGAAATCTCCGACTAATGGCGCGGCCGTGGAAAATGCTTCACTGCAAATTGTACCGCGAAGCTAACGTCATTCGTTCTCGCGGAGGATTTTTTTTTTTTCCACTTCGATTAAATAAAACTGAACCGTCCGCCGGGAATTGCTTCTTTCCCACTTTAAACGATAATTCCGAGGTTTAACGCCGAGTAGAGGAGAGGACGTTCTTCAGAAAGAAAAATTCCTCGCCAATTAATTCCCATTTCTGTGGCGCGGGCCGTCAAAGCGGTATTATGGAATCATAATAAAGAAACCCCGGCGAGGGGTCAGTACCGAGCGCCAAACGAAAGAATGAAATTTCGTCTGTCCGAGACGAAAGGAAGGAGACTCACCTTGACCCAGAATCTCTGCTTAAGTTTCCACGGTTATTCAATCACACTCCCCCGTCGTCGTCGTCGTTGTCGTCGTCGTCGTCGTCGTCGTCGTTGTTGTCGTCGTTCTGGAGCTGCCTCGCTCTCCCTTCTGCTTCCACGCTGCGAGTCGCGCGTCGTCCCACGGGCGTTCAGCCACTTCCTGAAAAAAGACCAAAACAATCCCTCTATCAATCTTCCGTCGACGTAAACGAGAATTTCAGCGTTTTAAGGTTAAGTGGATTAGCCGATGGTTTTCTAAACAGGCAGACTTACGTTTGCAATGGCGCGTTGCTCACATAAAACGTCACACGCTTGTCGACGATTCTTTCGCATAATTAACCCCTTCTCAAAAACAAACACCAAGGACCAGAGGTCTCTTTGTCGAGCGGACAATTTTTATTTTCCTAATGTAATCGCCGCGACTTTTATTTCTCCCGTCTTTGTGTAACTGAAAATCTTTGCTCCTTCATTCTTGAAAATATTCACTCTCAATTGTTTTACATTTCGCGATTTGAGATCAAAGAATGATTGTGAATTTTTTGTAAATGGAGCAAAAGGAATCCCTCATGACATCCCTCATGAATTCTTCGTACAATTATAAATCTTCACCCCTTCATTCTTAAAATATGAAAATATTCACTTGTAATTGTTTTATATTTTGCGATTCGTGTGTGTGTGTATATATATAATGATATTTTACACTTTTAACTTATTTTAATATACGATAATTTCAGCAAAAAAAATATATAATTATATATACATATTAATATTAAATTTATAATAAATTAATAAATATTAACAATAATTAAATTAATAACAATTAAACATATATTAATGTTACTAGCTGTAATTATACTATTATAATATTTATAATAATTATTATATATATATTGAGAATTTTTTATAAATACAACGAAAAATTCTCTGACGAAATTATATTCATTTTCACATTGATCATATCAATTGAACACAATTTTTATATATTACGAACACAATTGGAAAATGAAATCTAAACAAGGATTCCTTTCAACTAGCAGATATGATTTAAAATTGTCCAGTCTAATAATATCAGTCATTTTAGAAGAATGTGGATATTGTTCTTCACGTATGAAAGCGAGAGCAAGTGTGAAATAAAGGCAGAAAGAGAGAAAGAGAGAGAGAAAGAGAGAAAGCTACTTACGCGGCGCAATGTGCACGCGGCGAGGTAACAAATTACTTCACTCGGCGGAGATCCAGAGGAATAAAGGAGGCGCACACGCGAGATGAAGTGATACTCAATTAACGCGGACCACACGCGGTGGTCGAGGCGTAACTTCCGGGGCAGCGGCGCGGCGTCGAGTTACGAATAACAAACTAATAAGCCTATTAGAGCGGGGAAAACGGCGGAAACGGCGGTGTGACCAACGCGGCCAAAGCTAACTCGCATAATTAAATTCCATCTTGAGACTGAGCGACTGAGCCGAGCCGTTGGCGAATATTTTATCAACGAAAATTAATCGGGCAGCATTTAATTTTAACGCGACTCGCTACCGCTTCTAATTGCGTGAAAATTTTTCACCTCCGAAAAATCCTGTTACTCGTTCTTACTCACGTATTGTAACTATTGTGAATTTGTAAAATAGACATTGAGAATGTACGCTTGAAGACTGCGGCCGTTGGTCTTTCTCGTATTAATATACAACTAGACTGCAGATTTTTATGCGTTTGGAAAAAATTTGAAGATAGAGAAATGCACGGAGTGCATGCATGCAACGGAATACAAAATAAAAGTTCGATACTGATAACTAATGGAGGGGACAATTTTCTATTTAGTTTCCCTTCTCTAAATGTTACTTGTATAAAAATCCGCAATCCAATGGTTATTGAATTGTAAAATAAATATACGTAAAAATGTTATAATTTTGCAATTATTATAAATATTATAATAGCATAATTACAGCTAGTAATATTAATATAACAATCGTACATGTATATAATTATATATTTTTTTGCTGAAATTATCGTACACTAGAATAAGTTAAAAATGTAAAATATTCATTAAAAGAAGAATCTAAAATTGATTCACTAATCAGTCCAAGTACAAAATTATTCGTTGTCCGAAATATGAAATGAATGTATCTTTCTCTCTCTACTAAGAGTTTCAATAGTACCTTGGACATATTATTAAACAGTAAGCAAGAATTTTTCCCTGTCAAAAGAGAGTTTCAATGAATTCTTAACATAAAAATTACAACACGGATCGCCATTTATAGGAATGTGAACAACCATTATTATGGAACAACAATACTCTCGAAATATAACTCTCAATGCTTTCGAAACTCTCTTCCCCTTTCAAACGACTCTAGCCAACTCTTCAGCTATTCTCGCAGAATTCTTTTCTCTATTTTCCTTGTACCGCGATACCTTTGGCCGAGTTCCATGCATTCATTACCGGTTTCTGTTTTGCTAAATCAACTTTTGTCGAGTGTAAAAAGAAAAAGGAAACAATGTTCAGCCGTTTGTTTCTCGATTATACGTTTCTACGATATGTATTAATTTTCGTCGTTGCACTTTACGAGAAACACGGATATCTCACGGCAAAGAGGAAAATGAATCTTCGTTTTTCAATCTTAAACGAATTAGGAAACAACTGCAAAGAGCGCTCGGTCGTCCTGGCGGTTATTCAATAAACACGAACCAGCGAAAGAACCTGAAATAGATAGGACTAGGCAAACTACAATTTTCCAGAACGTCACCCTTATCGACGAGGTGATCTCGAAGGGAGTGGCAGAAGACACACACACACATACACTCTCACTTTCTCTCTCTGATCTCCATTCATCTGCATGCTTGCACCCTCAAACCCTCGACTTTTCCTCTTTCACCTGCAGAAGTTCGTAAACCCTCTCATTCTGCTGGTGTCACTCGAGCACACGACATAGGGTGCACGAAGGGTCCATAGCCTTGTTTGGTACGAGCGTCGTGTGATTCTTTTTTTCGGCAAAGAATCGGCCTCGCAGGGGGCGGAAGGAGGCAGCAGGGTGGAAATGAGATTTCCAGGGGCAATTTGAAGCGAGTTTGCCTCTAAAAGGGTCGAGATGAGGGGTCTCGAAGCCGAAAAGGAAGACGAGCCAGTCCTCGGGATCCGAGTAGCGACTCACGAAAGCGAAACGAAGACGGAAGTAATTCGAGCAGCAGCAAGAGTAAGACGCGCTCACGAGAGAAAGCGCGGAGCGAGTTGCTTTATTATAAGTCGCCGGAGAAAATTTATCAGCCACCTCTCTTTGATCTGTCTCACCTTCTAGCTGCAGACGCGAGCGAAGAAACCTTTCCTCTTCGAGGAAAAACTCGAGAGAGAGACGCCAAGCGAAACTAGATAGAGACGATTGAGTTACCACGGGCTGTTGGTAAGAAACTCGCGACGACTGATCTCTCTCTCTCTCTCTTTCCTTTTCTCTCTTTCTCTCTTTTTTTCTCCGGTTGGTATCGCGAAATTTTTTACTCCAAAAGCTCTCGGTAGTCTCAACAGTCTCAGTAGCCCGCGTGCACGGTTGGAATTTATTGACGAGATTCGTTGTTGTTCACGGCAGAGTGAACACATTACGGATTCAATTACAGTTACCAACAAGCACAAATTTCCTCGAGATTAGACGAGTCCGCCCATAAAGTTTGCTCCATTTTCCGAACGAGGGATTACAGGGAGAAATGTGGCTGGATTATTTTAAGATGTGAAACGTTAACTTCCGGGAAGTTTCCCAATCGACTTCAAACACGTCACAGGGACTTAATACAGGGACTTAGATCGCTGTAATGCCTAGAGAATGATTCACTCTAGCAAGTGTGGATCTTACAGTTGTTTTGGGCAGCATGATTTTCATCGTCCTCAATGTCTATTTACTTTTCTATTTGTAAAGTACGGGGAAAGCGCTTCGTGATTCTCATGGGAACCAAGGAGAAAAATACTACCATCGTCAGCGGAAAGTTTTCGCGTCTCGCATAAATTTTCGTGGGAACGATGAAGGAGGAGAAGGGAAAATCGCGGGGAAAAGTTGGCACGGTGAGAATTTCGCATCCGTTACCGTTGAGATACCGCGGCGGCGTTATCGGGCAAACCTGAACGTCCAGGGGAAAAAATCCAACCATATTTTCCCTCCCCCGTAACCGTAACCGGGAAATACATTTCAATTACTGTCAAAAGCATGAAATTCCGCGTGAGAACGTACCAAGCTGTTTCTTCCCTCCTTAAATCGTCCCCTTTCCCGAACGATTTCTGTCCCGATTGAGAAGAATTTCTCTCGACATTCTCGCGACACGGAGATTAAAAATTCGCTTCTGTCCATGCGGCAAGCTCGAGTGGACATTTGGAAAACAAAGCGCGACTAACGAGAGATCCTACACGAGAAAAGCGAGAGGAGCCTTTGAAACGAAATTCGTCAACGACGAATTCGAAAACTCTGTCGCGTCGATCCCAAATTGCACTCGCGTCTCCGCCTCTCCACTTTCGTACGACGAAACCACTTCAACGACTTTTCCTACCGGAGAACAAAAGGGGCTTTGATACAACGGTGGCGGTAGCGCCGCCAGCCGACGTGATTCACCTTTGATTTCCATGCAGACGAACGTCTCCGCCTCTCCCAGGGATAAGGGTTGAAAACTTTCCAAAAGAATCGCCGCCGTTCCCGTGATTCGTGCACCGACGCTTCTCGTCTCTGGGCCTTCGTCGTCTTCGATTTAATCTCCCTCGCGACGACTTTCCTCCCCTATTTCACCACGAATCTCCCGTTTCTTTTCTTTTCGTTTTTTTTTCTCCTTTTTGCAATTTGCTGTTTGTCGCTTCGACACCGAGAGCGAGTTTATTTGCATATTTTGAAGCGCAGATCGGGTGACGCGGGGGCCGTGTTTTAATTAACTTTAGCCGATGAAATAAAGCAGCTTCAGAGCTGATTTCTATTTGCACGGTGAGAGCCAGTAGATTCGCTCTTATTGTTATATCATTGCAGAGATCATTGTATTATCTACGCTCGCTCTCCCTCTCTGCAACAAGCTCAACCACCGTTCCCTCCCTCGATGTGCAACTTCGGAAATTTCAATTTCAAAGGCCGACCATTACAACGAGATTACTTGTCCAGTTTGGGGGGGGGGGGGGGGCTTCGTGTCCAATTCTCGATACGAAGCACAGGCAAGAACGAAATTGATAGATTTACGTAGATCGATGATTCTTCAATTCTTGCCACTCCACCTGTGCAAAACGAATTCCGATCGATTCGGAAAGTTTTTCATAATTGAAAGCTGCAAGACTGATCTCTCTCTCTACTTTCCAGAACACCGGAGAGAAAACTTCTCCGCGAATATCGTGACACGTTCCAATCAATTTTCCGAACGAGAAATTGCCAAGGCGGCGAACTTTCACTGCCGATGGGAAATTTTCGCGCGGAAACTTCACAGTCGGCGAAATTATTGCAAGTTTCTTCGGAATTACTAATTATTCGGCCCTTTTGTCGTCGCGAAATCGTTTCGTTTTATAACCACGATTAATCGTCCTTTGTACCGCTGTAATATTCCTTATTTATTTCTTTTTATTTTTAATCCCTCGAGAGACGAATTTATTAAACTCAGAGAGGGGGGGGGGGGGAACGTATAATTTTCTTTTGTCCCGTAGAATTGTACTTCTTTCTTCTTTTAATAGTTAGGTATACAGATATATTAAACGAGCTGAATCAAATACTTTATCATCGCTTCTTCGGGATTCAACATGGAAATAAAACTTAAACACTCGAGAAGTTAATTATAAATAGTTTGACAAAATAATTAGTACACTGCGATAATATTGAGAGAGATTAGATCAGTAAACGAAATGAAAAATTTTACAATTGTAAATATAATTATTAATTGCATCAAGTACAAATGACAGTATCGATTTTTCCAGTTTCGCTTTGGTCTAGCTTATAATCACGTTAAAAATTACACGAAACCGAAATTATTAATAAAATCATTTGAGTACAGATAACTGTACTCTAAAAATTTTTAATTAGATTTCTCCTGAAAATTGCAAGTCAATTGTACTTTCAATATATACATAGACGTAATAAAATCCAAAATTTGCTTCCACATACGTGGAAAGAGAAATATTAGTAAAACTTGAACCTCACTATTGTGCCAAATCTGTTGCAACCATCACTCACTCTTCATCCAAAGGTTAATCATCCTCTCTCAAATATTATCATTAAATGTAATTTGTCAAAATTACAAAAAACAAAATTACAAACAAATCCTATGAATGAATTTTACTGTTGATCCAAAGCAGTTCCAATCATCACTCACTCTCTGTCCAAAGGTTTTTCATCCTCTCCCAAATATAATCATTTTCTCCGATTAAATGTAATTTGCCAAAGTTACACAACTAAAACAACGCGATACCGAAAGAGACACGGTGTCGCTGGTCTCTCGCAATCAGCAAGACGCGTCGTCAGTGGAACGAAGGCCAACGTATATCACGGTCGCAGATATAATTATGGGGTGCACTAAAGCTGTGTAAATGATACATTAATATCCACTTCTATCCGAGGTCGGCGTACATTCTCTCTGCATTACGGTATTGTGTAATCATTCACCGGTTCCTCCGCGAAGATTAAATTTGGCCGCGCGCTTAATTATGTTTGACCCCGCTAATTTCAACCGAGCAACGAATCGAGCCGTGTGCCATCCGGCCAGCTGTGATTCGGCTGTCTCTCGATTAATAAATCCTGTCGGGATGATTTTAAAACTCGGCTCGCCAACGACTAATTAACATAAGATAGACGTGGTACATCGATTTCGAGATTTGATGCGTCGACGTTGATTAAACTGAAACCTTTTTTTTCCCCATCGGGAACGTCGTTAATTAATTATCATCAAATGTACCGTAACTCAATATCTGCTGTTTCCTATATTTGTGTATTTCGTACGCGTAACCTAATGGTGCCGTAGCTAGAAAATGTCGAAAATGTGAGGAAAATTTACTCTTAGTTAATGGACCGTGTTAATGCAAACTAATGTATTTCTACTTATGTTCGCGTTTACTGCATAAAATGGCAGGGAACGGGCAACGAAACGGAACGGAGCACGATATCACAGAAGGAATTTAACGCGAGAGAAGTGAAACTCTGTATTTTAACTCTGTAATTGAAAGTACTTTCCTGATAATTGTCAAAGTGGGGAAAAATTCATCTCGTTTCCTCGGCGCAATAAATACACGTGTGGGTAAACTTCTCAACAGGAATACACGCCTGCCAGTTAGCAGATGAAAATTAAAACGTTAATCTTCTTCGAGAGCAAAGTCCTCGTGTGGGAAAATTTGATTATATCCTACATTCGCTCACGACTTGTGTCTCGCAACATACTGTTGCAATCATGTTCCAGGTAGTATTATCACGTTACACGAGATACGTTCAATGTATGTCTGAATTCCGCTCGAAAATTTCCTTTCGAGGTATCGACGATTCAGTTTTATTCGAGGAAGTCGACGACAAAAGCGAGGGGAAACAGGTCCGAGCAGCTTCCCTAAACGCTCTCGTTCTTCGCGATCTACGAAGCGAATGAGCGTCCGAACGAAAGGAAACAGGTTCGAGGTGCACAATAAAAGCGGCGCCTGCTCGCCGAGTAGTAAATTTTGACCACACTGAATCGAACGGCAACGGTGAAAGGGACCGAACCGTAAAACCATCGATAAGCCTGTCGACCTGCAGTTTCTCGCACGATACGCCCGCCAACCGAGCCAGCTTTTGTCGTGCATACACATTGCCGGGAAGGATAATCATTCGTCACGCGCGTGACGAATCTGAATTTTGAAAAAGATTTACCATTGAAACTTTTAACGATGAAAATCTCGAAAAATTTCACGTTGCCCCCGATTTTTCGATTGTATTTCAAAAATTTTATGAGTGAACGAGTATCCAACAGAGAGTGGAACATGATACTAAATTTTTTTTCAGAAACCGAATCGGTATTATGAATACCGGTAAAATACCGATATTTTTAGGTTACTATTCGATTACGTTTGATGAAACCGAAATGGTGCGACAATGTTAGGTCGGTAGATGTATTTCGGTACAATACCGGTGTAATAGCGGTAAATAAAATATTAATATATTAGAAAAGGAAAAGGAGACAATAATTAAATGTTTTCATAAAGCTGCCGATAGTGAATTTGATGACGCTTATACACGTATCCTTTATTATTTCTAATACTAATTCATCGTTGTATCTCCATACAATATCAGCCACGATACTCTTACTTAATTTTAAAAGATGACCAATTTCTCGATACTCTGCTTTTTCTCGGTGAAAAATGACTAATTGTCATACGTCGATAAATCGAAAGGGGAGTTAAAATAACGATTAATCGTAGAATGGAAGAATATTCCACTAAATTACTTACAAAAAATTACTGGAAATATGCCTGAGCGTCTGCGATATATTATTGAAGTTACACTACCTAACAAAATATTAATTATTGTTTGTGTTAACAATTTTCAAATATTGTAGTTCTTCAAATGTCTGAATATTTTTGCTACGCTACATTTCGACATAGTTCAGTTTATTGTTTGATATTAAGAAAAGTATGTGCAATAAATAAATAAAATTTATGTTACTATAAACTATAACGAATGTTCTATTATATTATTGAAAAATTAATCCAAATTTACTATTATAAATAATCGAAATCCACAACAATATTTTGAATAGCATGATGTCCGAATATTAATAAGACTCACTGTACGTAGAAAAATGGAAAATGTGTTTTCGTCAGTAAAGCGGTACCGTACCGGTATATATTTCGGTATTTTTACCGTTGTGGACATCAAATACTGATAAAATACGTATGAAAATACCGGTATGACCGTCGTATACCGGTATTAAAATCGATTTCCCAAGCGGTTATATTACGATAATATGGGAGCAAATACCGGTATAATACTTAAACCTCAAAATATTTCGGTTTTCAGTCTCTGTTTTTTTTTTTTTTTTACTCCTAAATACTTTGTTATTCCCGTACGAAAAATTCGTACAATGGCCACCATTACGATCTTGGAGTAGATAGGTGCCATCCGATTTATTGAAACGAATCGACAACGCAACGTACAGCTCGATGCCGGAATTTTTCCCCCCCATTCAAGTTTCTTGGCGGTCGCGAAACAAGGACTGGAATGAATACGATCGAGGACAGAACGAATGAAGAGTAGATTAGAACAGAGTCAGTAAAAGCGATCTAGGTTACCAGCCGACAAGGTAGCAATGACTGATCGACTTGCAGCTAGCTTACCATCCACGTCGTTCCTCTCTGTCACGGGCATTGTTCGCGGACTAATTAGATCCTCCTTGAGATTAATCGCGAAATTCGCTTAGCTCCGATGGATCCAATCCGCCCCATGCCCCTGAACCACTGCCGATTATTATTGTCTATCGGAATAATCAGTTCCAACTTCCGACAACCGGAATGTAATTAACAAGAACCGCTAAATCACGGCTGGATTCAGACCTGTCTGACAATGAATCTTCGTTAGGCTTTCTGTCATGCTAATGACACGCATCTTTAAGGAAATCACGCGGACACGGGCTGAACGTGAGAAAGAGAAATTTCAATCTCGCGATAGCGTTTGATAGCTTCGTTGAAATGCATTCCCCTTCTTTCGTATAGATCTTTTCATTTTAATTGTTTAAAAATTATAAAAATTATCGTGTTTCATTTTCAAATTATATTTTATTATAAAATTAAATAAATTTAAATATTATAATATAATAAAATAAATTTTATTTCTTTTTTTAATGTAGCAGTTCCTCAATTTTGACGATTTTAAGTAAAATAAATTTAAACATTATAATATAATAATATTTAATTTATTATAATATAATAAAATAAATTTTATTTTTCAATTATATATTTAAATTTCTTTTTAATGTAATAATTCCTTAATTTTGACGATCGTTTAAAAATTATTTGCTCCACAAGGTTACTGATTCTGCGAATCAAATTTCTACAATTCAATCAGGCTCGAGTTCAACTTGATCATAGTTATTTGTTATAAATACAACGCTTCGTCGAGTAGAATTGCCAAACAAATTAAAGTCAGTTAAACGAGACTCTGTCAAATTAGAGCCACGATAGAGCGCTACGAGTTTAACCCGATGTCGTCGTGAGGCAGGGAGTTAATTGAAAAATAACTTTCGTGCGTTTTACGGTAACGGGAGTGCACGGGCAAACGAGACACCGGAGTAATATCCGAGAGAAATGTCAGCGAACAATCACAAAGTGAAACGACAGACGCACAACGAATTTCCGTAGATTGCGTAGTAAACTCGATTTCGTCGCCACGGTGTTCCCCGGGGACGTTAATGAATCGGGGGAACAGGCGCTTCCCTTAATCTTGGCGAAGGATCTTCCAGCGACGGCCCGGCATTAGTAACGCGTCGCTCGACGATCAATCGTCCGCGCGTTCACGCAGCTAAATCGATTCCCGGCCATCGCGTTCGTTGGCTGAATCGCGGCTGAACAACAATGAAACTCGAGAACTGAAAAAAATCCGACAGACAACTACTCGTAGAAATCTTCTACCGGCAAATTCCCGGCCACTTTGGCCCTCGCGATCGAAACTAACGAAGCGATTCGTTCGACAAAGCAAAAACCTTCGCCCTTTCTCTCTTTGTTTCCGAAGCGAGTGTTGTTTCTCTCTTTCTTTTTTTTTTTCTCTCCTCCACTCGCGAGTGAAAAGAAAAGAGAAAAGAGAGAAAAATGATGCAAAAAGTGAAAAATAAAAGAGAAGACCAGCTAATCGATAAAGATTAATCGGGCGGAAGAGGCGGGCAGAAGTATCCGCGAGCACAAGACACAATCGACGTCGCTTTTGCTCGGTCGACAAGAAAAAGTTGCCGGCCGACGTTTCCAACGGATAAAAGCTTCCGGCCGAACGACGGAGGGACACTTCGCTCTCTCTTTCTCTCTCTCTCTCTTTCTCTCCGTGTCTTTCAACACTTCCGTCACATATGTCCAACAACTTTGCACTCGGTTTCGCACTTTACCCGATCGCGTTCACTTCCATTTCGCCTCTTAAACTTTCCTCGCGTTACTCCGGATCGCTATATAACCGGTTCTGTTATCCCTTCCCCCACCTTTATCTCGGACGTGTGTGTGTGTGTGTGTGTGTGTCTCATGTTCGATACGTAGATCGCCACGGTGAAAATTTCGTCGAATTTCGTCGTTTCGGGGAATCTGAGCGAATAAATTCGGTTGTTCCACCACCGTCTATCCTCGTCGTGAGAACCGATCGGTTTTCGAAGCTCAATCGACAGAGGGGTCAACGCCTCTTGTCAACCAGCCACCCGTGCCTTTTATTCTCTGCCTCAGGTGGGACGATTTACTCGCGCATTCGTCGACACGGAACATCGCCGGCAATAATAAATTCGCCGGCACGTGCACGGTGTTAAGGGAGGATCGAGGAATTTGCTGCGGAGTGGTCCACGGAATCGAGTAAACAGGTTGTTATTGGAGACGAGCTGGTTCTTGGAGACGCGGCGGCGAGTAGATTTTTGAACGTTCGACGTTCGAGCAACGTGGCTTGTACAATTGCACGGTTAAGTTCCATAAGCCTCGAGGCTCAAAGTTGAATTTCGCAGAATGAATCAATTGTTTCCATTTTCGCGGTGATTAACGAGAGAGAGAGAGAGAGGCAACTGCACACTCGAGCTGAATAATAGACTGCTACAAAGTCTGAGAATTCGAAATTTCGGAAAACTGTGCCAAGCAGACGTTCTGATAAATGTGGTAATCACCTTCTACTTAGTTCCCTTACACCATCCTTCTCCCCTTTCTTTCGTGGACGGTCTTGCACCGCTCCGCAAATCCTCCCTCTAAAAAATTTATTATATAATTTCTGAATATTCAATCGTTTATCTCAACTTTTTACTTCTGCCTCTGCTACTTTTATGGCCAATCAATCGCCAATTCTTAACAGCTACGTACACTTCATATTCGCAACTTGGGGGAAATTCAAAATTCAGGGCGACAGATCCAGAAAATTTTCGAGATTCTCGAAAAGAGACAACATACGTTACTCATTAAACTCTAAATATAACGAAAGAACGTTTATTCTACAACTGATAGCTTCAAACGCTGGTACCATCCAAAAAGCATTCAATGAAACAAGAATCCCCTCGTCGATGAAAAAGAGAAAAAAATATAATATTAATTCAAATTAATAATAATAATTCATTCAATATTAATATTAATTATATTAATATTAAATAATGTTAATTCAAATTAATCTCGCTGTCCGAGAATCGAGTCCACGAGAAGTCCCGAAGAAAATCACGGATACTTATCGGAAGTGAAACGCAACGTTCAAATGGAGATAGATTAAAGCAAATGTCATTGAGGGCTGCGGTAATATTTGCCCGATAAATTAATCGCCTTTGTGCAAAGTCCTTCTGCATGGCGAAACAGGGTAAAAGGGACAAATAAAATTGTTTCGTCGCAGCAAACGGCGGATGAAAATCTCCCCCGCGTTTAATACGAGAGAGATCGTGCTCGTCCACGAACAAAATGGCGTCGTTAATAATTCCTCTGTCTCTTTTCTGCACTTTTCTAGCTGATGGCGTGACACGCGAAAGCCCGCTCCCCGTAAGGGCCCCAATTAACTATGGCGATTAATCATTTTATCTCGCTGCGACCGTCATCCCCTCTTTCTGTTCCACCATACTTTTCTGAAGGCGTTACGCCCTGCAACATTGAAACAAACGCACCGCTAATTGATCCCTAATGCTCGCTAATCTCTAACAAAGTTGCTAATACGATTGGTTATATTTTGCTCTCTTCCTTCTCCTTCTTTCTTACCTTCCATCGAACTCGCAGATCCTTGAGAACTATAGGGTGGCCATTGAAAAACTGAAGAGTTTAAAAAAGTCATAACTTGTTCATTTTCTTTTTTTTTTTTTTGTAGGTTGTAAAAAAAAGTTCATTAATTATATTTCCAAATGAAATAATAAAAAAATAATTAAAAAAATTAAAAGAACACGTTTTATATTATTATTCAGTCTTTCAGTGACCACCCTATAATTCCTTGAATTATGTTCGCACGGAAGCGTTCAAGTTGTATCTTTTAAAAATATTTATTATAATGTCCAGTGTGTGAAAGGAAATCTCTGCTCGAGGCGAATTTTCGACACATACGTAGTCCAGTAGTAATCTTCGCTATTGAAACTCGAAATTTTTCAACATCGTGGAAAAGAATCGCTCTCAATTTCATCGAGCCGAGCAAAATTCGAGTAACTCGTGCGCCCATTTTACAAGTAAGTGGGTTAATTGGAGGAAATAAATTTCGCTTCATTGCACGTCGTTGCTGCCACTTTCTCGCGTGATACTTACTGCGGGAAAAATTGAACGTGAGAAACGAGACGCGGCGTGGTTCCATGAAATCGAGATGCATTAGACCGATTCCATCCATCTCTCGTGCCCCTTGTATCGATACCTCGCGTAGGACGATTATTGCACGACTCGATTTCGTCCGCGAAAGTGAATGTACGAGCCGCAGAAAAGAAGAGGCAAAGGACGAGCAGAAATTTATCCCCCGTTAAATGGAGGATCCAACGTTAAACGAGATATCGAGTTCAGGACAGATCGAGTTACCAACTGGTTACCGTGAAACGCTGCGAATTTTTATCAAGTTTAACAGGAGGAACAAAGAGTGAAGGAGAGAGGAACAAACAATAGGATTCGAAAAAGAGAAAGAAAAAAAGATACGATACTTAGCGACGCAAGTGCCGCTACAAATACCTTGCAACGCGACATTTTACCCGAAAATTCTCCCTTGATTTCGACATTGATTCTTTCTGCAAGGAGAATATTTCAAAGTTTCGTGCAGAAGCAAAAGTTGATCGACATCCTTCTCAGGCCAAAAGTTCTCAATTTCATTAATCAAACGCGCACAACTGATACCTCAGATCTTATTGTCAGAGATAATTATAGTAACCATAGTGACCATAAGATAATTATAGTAACAGAATTGTTTATCCCGAATCTCGAGGGATAACTTTTCCAATGTATCGAACGAAGCTCGCAATTGGTTACACGAAAATTAATATTCTTCCGTTGGCAAGAGTCGAAGGAATTAAATTCGTGTAAAAATTTGAGGTTCGATCGGGGAAGACGAAAGGAGAGTCTCGAAAGGAAGAGCTCGGAGTCCAATTCCACGAGCGTCTGGTTTAAATTGAATCGGCGGTAAGAAAAGATATCGAAAATCAGATGTGAAATCGCGGCGAGACCAGGGAGGAAAAAAAACTGGGTGAACGAGAAATCGATACGAGCTCTCCGGCACCCGCAGAGGTGTGATCATCGAAATGGCTGGTAATAATTCCGTAATTACTATTTCGGAGTATCTCGTAAAGGGAATAGAGAGCTGCAGGATACTCGGGGCCGAGGGATGATTTTGCATTTTCACCGTAGATCCCCCAGGGTAGCGTATCTACCAGCAATGAGTTCGAGAAACATTAAAGACAGAATAATACCCTATCGTGTCAGACTGCCTTGTCCAACAAACGAAACTGCCACATTCTGTTCCATGCAACAAGAATCCCATCGAATCTCACGTCCATTCAACGTTTCTTTTCTTTTTTTTCATCCTCATCATCTGTCTACGCGTGAGATTCTATTTTACGAAGAGATTCTATTACGAACAATTGCTCTTTAGAATCTCCACCAAGAGCCACGTCTTTTTTTTTCGACGTCTCATTGAATTATTCCCGCTGGAAATTTATTCCAAAAAGGATGGGATTATCTGTACCATTGCAATAACGATCGTTTCTTTACTTTCAATTTGGAAAGAAAAACGCGTGACGGATAAATAAAAAAAGGCGGGAATTTACATTTAAATGAAGATAAGTTCAAACGGTTCGGAGTTTTATGCGATTGTCTAAAAGAAAGGAAAAGAAGAAAAATTGTCGGTAATCGCAAGTGGCGACCATTACACTTTGGAACGGTGCCTTTTAGTTTAAACAGTCGTTCAATCTCCTCCCCCGCGGCGCTTCGCTGAATATTTATCAAGAGATCCGTTCGCGCTGAACACCTCGAATATCTATCCTCGGTCGGTTGGCGCTCGTTTAATTACTTTCTTCGAAACGCTTTTGCTCCGACCAACGACTATTGTCAACGAACAGAAGTTCCCTCTCTCTCTCTCTCTCTCTCTCTCTCTCTCTCTCTCTTCTCTCTTTCTTTCTCGGCTTTTATCGCGAGAGAAGTTACGCGAAAAAGCTAAGAGGCTCGAATAAATTTGCATTGCCATAATTAAAGAGAAGGGATGTTGCCTAGGAAAACAGGCTGCTGGAGAAAAGGCACCAAGAGACGAAACACGAAGTTGCACGAGGTTACAAAAGGTTGCTTTGCTTTTTCAATCTCGTTGCTCGCAGCTAGAGAGAATTAATGCCTCTTCACGGTTCTGAAAATTGATCTAGTTCTTTCTCTTAACTTTTCATCGCGGAATTTGTACACGAGAAAATGAATGTTGATACAGCAGAGGAGAAACTCTCATACAGTTTTCATCGATCAACGGTCGAACGTGTGAAATAATTTTAAACAAATTGGGAGAAAAAAACGACTGACAAGTAACGGCTGACAGTAAGAACCAGGGTCGAAACACGGTGTAAAAAGATAGCACGTAAATGTAAAACGGGATGATTTCCATCCATCGTTTGCCTCCTCCGTTTTATTACTTTTTATTCTCTCTCTCTCTCTCTCTCTGTCTTTTCGTTCATTCTACCCTCTCTTCTCCTCCCATCGTTTCTTTCTCATCGCCGTCCCATCAACCAACAACCAGAGGAAAACTCGCCAATCGTTCCTGTTCAACCTCCCTCCTCTTATCCTCCACGATTTTTCTCCTCTCTGAATACCACCCATCTCCTCGTCCACGTTGCAGAGGCTGCGCCCGTTGCAATTGCAACTTTTACTGCACCATAAATATTTCTGCCGTCGATGGTAATCGATCAGCCCTCTTTTCCGTAACTCTGACGACCGCCTTCCGTTTCCGATGATAAAACTGCGATCACGTAGGCAACGAACGTAGGCATCGGTTGGAATTTTAAGCGCCGGACAAACACACGCATACACACACAAGAGCGCAAGTGAAAACGTAGGCGCGTGTTTGAATTAAAAACGTCGAAATTTTAATCTCCGAAGTATGGGATTAACGGGAGCCTTCGAGTGGCGAAGTTTTTAATTTGAATGAATTCCAGGTGAAATTATTTTCTAGTGGCGGAATCTCTTTTTTTCTTTTTTTTTTTTTTTTTTTGAAGTATATATATCGCAGAAGTTCTAAATATCGAAACGCCGAAATTAATAACACACTTTCCACGAAATTGCAGCATTCTGACCATCTACGCGGAAGCTGATGTAATAATTAATAGACTTTTCACGCGAATTTTAAGAATACAATCATTATTATACAAATATAACAATTTAAATTTATATAAATAGTAACAATTATTGTTATATAAATATTTCTAAATTCGAAAAAAGGGAAATCTGGCAATGTTTATAAAATGCACTAGACCTTGGATATCTTATATATTTTTATCGTATCGCGTGCATACGAATGCACGTAAAGATTCGCAGTCTGCTCGTCAAGATCAACAAGCTCGAACGGAATTACAATGCGATAATCGCCGTAGATCTAATTAAAATTAATTCCCGATAATGGACGCGCATAGTGCCACTTTTCCATCGATCGCCTAATATCTATTTCGCTCCATTATCACGTCGCGCACATTAATCCATTTCGACAATCCGGATGATTAGATCAATTTCAGAGAATTGCATAACCCACTGAATTAATTCCGTTCGTTAACAAATCAATATCAAACAGTTGCCTCCGGAAGCTCGTTATATAATCCTTAATAAACGTTCGCATCGTTCACAGCGATGGCAGAGATCAATTTTATTCCGACAATTCGACTCGGAAAAATTCCCACGGATAATATCCCTGCTCTCGCTGATGGGATGCATATTACCCAAGTGCATGCATATAAGTCTTCCGGTGCAAATTCGCGGCTAAATTGCGCGCTGCCCGAGCCCCGATATTTATAGGCGAATTATGCGAACAACGGCTGGCTAGGCGAAGCGAGCCAGCTTCCTTGCGAACCCGTTCGTATTATCGTTTCGAGCCGAGGGGAGGGTTTTTGTCTGGCCAGTATCGATACAACGAATTCACCGCAAAAAAAGAGGGGAGCTCGTTTCATCAGAGCCTCAAGTTCTCGTTCAACCCGTTCGCATTCCAGAATGAACTACCTACTAGGCATCGAATTATTTCGTCTGACTTACGAGTTGATTTTTATCCAAATTGTCGAAGTTTTATTTTCTAATTGTACGCGCTGCTTTGCAGTCAGTTTGGAATTGTTTAAAAAATTTTTTTGACTCCCTCGGTCAAGGTTTCATCTATTTTTCAATTTTATTTCCCCCTGAATTCGTTTTTCCTCTTTCATTTCTGTGAAATCAAACAAGTCGTGAAGAATTCATTTGCGAGTGAAAGATTCACGAAATTCGCGTGAGCCATCAAAGCGAATGATTGATTCAGATCCGCGTGCAGAGAAGATAGAACGTCGACGGACGCGAGAAAGAACGCACTCGCCGGAAGGAATTTTTAAAATTCGTATACTTTCAGGACATCTCCGAAGGACAGATCCGAAAAACTCCGCAAGCTCGAAAGTACAACGAAACGTAAAAGTGAACGGCGCGCGAGAAGTCTGGGAGAACCGACTGTCGTGAAACTCCGAGAGTCTGGAAAAAAACTAGCGTGGAATACATCATGGAGAGATGGAAAATTTTCTCGCGTTCCATTTGTCTATTCGGGGCTTTCGACAAATGACAGGAAAAAAAAAAGGGAGAAAAAAAAAGAACACTATTCGATGTTGCGGCCGAGCTATAAAAGTTGTAATATCGAGAAAAATCGTCGACGGTGGCCTCGTTTTCTGCGAATAAAATTCCCAACTCATCCGCGTTAAAACTGCCAGACGATTCCAAATCTATCTGAAATTACCACGCATTGCGTATTCCGGAATTACAGCGTTCAACTTGGTTTCACCTTAGCTGGATAAACGATCGGTTTACAACGTTAAATTAATCGTCGACGTTGAATAAATATTATCGCTGCAGTGAAATTTTTATTAAATATCAAATATTGTCAATACAGTTGAATGAATTGAACGATAATATCAAGTGTTACCGGTACAATTGAATTTCTATCAATTATTAAATATTATCAATACAAATATTAATCAAACCATTGAATCTTTTCCGTGTTTCTCCCATTTGCAGACTCGTGTAACGTATATCCCTGACTCGTATTGGCTCTACGTAGAAACTAAAAAAGAACAAAATGATCGCGCCCGTGTACAAAGACGTGTAAAAATTTGTCGCCTCGTCCTCTTTCCCATTTTCAAAGGGAAAGATCAAAGAATCGCAATCGGCGCGAATCAAGGCGAATCGTTTGTGTTCCCGAATGCATTCAATTCTCTCGCGGCCCATTTACGATCCACTTGGCTCGGCGAGGCACTCTCGAGCAACAAGAAGAAACTTTCTTCCGACGTCTTCTCGCCTTCGAGACGCCTCTAATGGCTTTACCTTAAGAGTGTATCCGCCGCCAGAGTCATCGTCCGATGAATTTCAAGAGCGACTGGGTAATCCGTTACCCTCGCGATGGACACCGATGGAAGAAAAGGAACAAGGAGCAGCAGAAAGGGAAACGAGCAGAAAGAAAGCTGCTCAAGATGCAACTTCTTCACTTTAAACGATATTCCTAGGAAAGGAATCGTCGCCCGGTGAAAACCGAGCGTCTCGTCGAGGTATTCATTACGCGGTGATGTTGGAAATGGATAATGGGGTAAATAACGAAGGGGGTTTACAGAGGGTTTACACGGGGAGGATTCAGCGTCGAGAAGTTATGAAGCTGTAAAACAAAAAGAGCGTCTAATCGCATTGCTCTCGCGAGAGTTATTGCAAATTAAAGGGGATATTGAATTTTTCAAGTGCGCGGATAAACTCGCCGGGTCGGATCTTCAAAATTGCATTCCGGGGAGGCGAGGAATATTTTTTCTTTTTTTTTTTTTTCAATAAAGTTTCTCCCCTCTGCGCCGGGGATCGTGCAAAATTCGGAGCTAGGGAATTTGAAAATTCATGGGACTGGCCGTGAGTAAACGCGGGAGGTTGAAAGTTCGAAAATTAAAGAGTTCTAAAATTCGTAGAGAGAGTTTGAGATTTGAAATTTTGAACGTTCGATGTTCCGAAAACTGAACAACTGAAATATTCAAAGGTGCGAACGTTTCGAGGCTTTTTCAAACTCCGAAAAAACACGGGAACTACTCTTTGATACGAAGTTGGAAAATTTCTCGAGCCAAAGAATAGATGTCGGGAAATTCGTGTTCTGGTTTAAAGGAAATTAAGACGCTAAAGAGGAAAAGAAAAAAAAAAAGGAAGAAAGTCCGAGACACTGATCGAGGCAAAGAGCCGAGCAGAGTCGGAAATCAAGAAATCAGAGGTAATTTCCTTGAATGCTGGCCTCGAGAGAAGCTTGCCTCGCTGTATCCAGTTAGAGTTGCGGGTTTCGAGATCGTTTGATAAAGCAGGGCAATTGCTCGGCGATCGGCAAAGCGATATCAGAGAAATGGAGGGCTAATCCGGGATACGTCGAACAAACAGGCTCGCGGATTAATATCAGCGACGCAGAAATTTCTAGTACGGCCACCGGCTGCGAATTCAAAGACACTTCAAGAACTGTCTCGCGCGCTACGCTGCTCGTTTCAATTACTCGCGTAAAGTGTGTTTTGACAAGTTCGCAACTTTGTTTCACCCAGTTCTCGCCGCTGCACAATCGCGCGCGGCCCTGATGCTTCATTGTGCAGGCTCGCATGAAATCACCAATAACGAAACGTTTCGCGTTTGAGCGAGCGACTTTTTTTTTTCTTCTCCCATCGTTTCACCGGCCCCTGATATATCGTGAAGCTTCCTTTCGTCGACGTCGTGAAAAGGCGTCTGCACTCGGCGTGTCAATGGAAATAATATTCAACTTTCGCACGTGATCGATACCCTGTCTGTATTTAGAATTTTATTAAATTCATCTCGTCTCGAGTTTTCTCGCTTCGAAAAGAACGCTTCATTGGAAGTGGAACACGCTGCGCGTGTATACGTACACGTCGAGGAAGGTGTTGCTTTCGCGTTTCAGAGGAACGGTCCGAGCATCGATTCGACAAGAAAAGCTCGATGAAGCGAGTGGTAATTCAACATTCCTCAGCTGGTAAAGCGAGCACTAGGAATTTCTTAATTAAATGCGAATCGAGATGGAAAGGGCCTGGACAGTTGTACATTGTGGAGAGTAGCTTTAATAAAGGTGGAAAGAATTAGCCTTTAACACAAAACGAATTAACGTCCTTTGTTGCATCGTGAAATATTGCCAAGAAGACACGAAACAGGCAACTACATAAAAAATGAAAGCGACGTCATTACAGAGGAATATTATCCTTCGTTCCATATGTGTTTCTTAATATACGTCACCACGAGGACGTGTTTACTTCTTTCTTCTTAAGTAGGTTTGGGTTAGGTGAGATAACAGAAAGAGAGTTGTGAAAGGGAAAAAATACGCTCGACACCATGCCAAGGGGAAGTCCATCGTCTCAAAATCCTCCGAGACCACTGTTAAAATTATTACTACGTCGGGTCGCCGTAATCTTTCATAAATCTTATTCTCTGTCGAATCTCGTTACTCGCTGGTGACGTTACATATTTACAGTAAAATGTTACATGTAGAAAGAAATATCCGGAATTCACTGAATTTCCTGGCCAATTAAAAACATTTCACAATGGACAAATAACCAGTTGGACGACACAGTTGAAAAGAACCTCAGATGACAGAGGGAAGGAGAATCGTGTAAAATGGCGATTCGATTGGCGCCAGTTTCCTTAATGAGGGGAACCGGGAGTATCAGTCGATCATAAAAAAAAAAAAGAGAAAGAAAGAAAGAAAGAAAAAAAAAAGAAGAACTACCGCTCGTTACGTCCACGAGGAGGGGAACTTTCTCTTTTCTTTGACATCCTCGCAATCAGGCGACGAAGAAACCCGGTCAAGCCTCAATCTAGCTGATGATCGAGGGTTCCGTGGATTTGCTTCATTATACTCCCCGGGGGATGTCAAAGTGATTTGCTGCGCGTAGACGTGGCCGAGAAGATGGAAGAAAGGAACGAGATAGCTGCCACTGATCGGCATCGTTCGCAGAATCCCGTGGAAACCCAAGAGCTGAGAGGCTCTCTTTGATGGAAAAGCAAGCGAGTTGCTCCGCTACCCTCGTCTCCCTTTGTTGCCTTTAATTGTACTAATATACGTGTAGCAATCTGTGGCCAGACAACGATATCAGGTACGCGATAACTGTAGTGTAACAATTTTCCCGCGAATTGGCTTCGTTCGAACAGAGCGTAATCAAGAACAGTTTCCCGTCAGGAAATACAAATAAAAATAAATTTGAAGATCACAGACTCTTGGGTATGTGAAGATTGTTTTCTCACGCGCTTTTAAGACTGAACATTTCATTTTATTGTTCGCTTGAAAATTCCGTTAGTATTCGTTGTTACGAGATTGTTGTTGATCTTTCACGAAACATGAAACCGGAATTGCCTGATCGCCTTCTGGTCTTCGCGCGTTAACAAATTATTCGAGTATTAGCGTCCGGTCGAGTGAATCGCAAGATAATTATTCACGGACGCCCGTGCATATTTTTCAGCCCTATTGTCACACCGTATTATTCGCCAACGAATATATTATCAAACTGCTGCTGAAATACGCGATGGTCGGGATTACGGGATATTCGGAGGCAAATTGCGGAGGCGCGGTGGCAAAAATCAGTCACGATAATGACGAACGTGCCGTAACGTCGCGTTATTATTTGTCGCGAAGTAATTGCCTGCGGCCGTTCTTGTTCCGAACGCTTACCGAGCTCGCGCAGGAAATCAATTTCTGTCCACCGCAATTGACGGAATGTTTTGAAAGGGTACGGAGCCAAGCGGCGCAGGCAAATTCGACCGCTCTGTGATCGAGTTTCCCGGAATTCCTCGTTAATGTTATCAGAATCGATGCCGCCTTCGTTAAACCGACCGCTAATCACCTTCATTTGTCACGCAAATAAACGCGCCATATACGGGCGCGTCACCACCGCGCGGTTCGAGGATTTGTCTCGACGTGTCTGGCGCGTTGCTGACCTGTTCCACTTGCTCGTGGTAAACGCCGATCCGAACCGTCATTACCGAATGCAGAGAGTGATATTTTCTCGGTAGAAAAGCTCGAGGTCTTAAACAACAACTATTTTGACAAATTTTCTCTCTCTCTCTCTCTTAAAGAAACGATCCTAAATCCACGCGAAACTCAGACGCAAGTAAATCACATTTAAGAAGAGTATAATCTTAAGAAGGGTATGATCTTTTGTTTCCGGCGGCAGCCAGAGGAATCTCACACTAGGACAAGCGACAAGACTGAAACGTTCTTCGTAAAGGCGTGCCGTGGATTTGCAAGTCGGAAGCGCGAGGCAACACCGGGTCGCGAGCAGAGAGCAGGACTTTACATAACTAAGCCCCGACCGATGGATTTACTTCCAGCTTATTCACCGCCTTGATCTTCTTGCAAGATGGCCGTATATATTCGCAGCACGTACGCAGGACACAGAAACGAAGGGAAGAGGACGACGCTTCTCCTCGGACAGGAAAGCCTCGGGTCATTCTGCTTGATCCAGATCTCTCGAGGATGCTTTCTCAAAGTCGGACAGAATCGAATCCACTTCCGCCACTGTGACACCTCTTCCACTTCTCTCTCTTCTTCTCTCTCTCTCTCTCTCTCTCTTTCTTTGTTCATCGAGCGCCAAGACACGCATGATCGATTCTGTCGGTGTGTCCGATACAAGATGAGCACCCGGGCGAAATCTTTGGGGAAACGAAACACCCGTCGTGGATATCGACATCTCCGTGCCTTCCTTCCTTCCGAGAAGACGTCTTATCTCGAGAGTGTAATTGATCCAGGCATTACGGGACGAGACTACTCACTTGTACGGCTGAATTCCAAATAGACCGTAGACGAGGAGGAACAATGGAAAAGAGGCTGCATCGATTTCTTCGCTTCGTGAATGAAGATTAGCAGATCCACGCGACTGTGTCTCTTTGTGTTTGCAGCTAAAGTACGAACGAGTTAGAAACTCCCTGCCTTCCACTGGAATTAAATTTAAAGAATTGAACGTGCCCGTCTCCTCCTCGTGGAAAATGTAATCTTGCTAATTAAACGTGGCTGTTGTCTCTCTCGGTCGACGTATTACTCGGAATTCATTCGATTAGCTTTTAGGCAACGAGACACGCGAAACGTTCAGTTAAAACGAAGTATCATCAACAACGAGCATAATAATTGAACCGCAGATAATTCAAATACCAGTACCAAGAAGAACGAGCGACTTTGTCTGACTATAGAGTTGTAATTCTACTGTGTACGCGCGGCTACATCGAACAATACCAACGTTTCCAATGCGACAAACGGGAAACAGAAAATCTATGCTTTCGTTCTAGCTCATAAAGCCCTGGTTATACATCACAAAGCACGTCAAGCTGAACTGAGGTTCCCAGCGCGCGATTATGCGATCCCCAAGGACCTTTCGCTGCGTCTATCCAGCATCCTTAACGATTTTCTGTCGGACCACGTGCGTCGGGCGTGGCTCGAGGATAGTCGGTCGTGAGTATTTGAATTTATCGGCCAATATCACGAGCTACTTTGCCGACTGACAATGCCTCATTGTGGGTTCGTGTCCCAGTGACGAACTTTCAAAGTTCGTACAAGCACTCGTTCCGTGCTGATTTCGCGGACTTTCGTTTTAATCAAAATTCCCTTACTATCTATTTTGTTATCTAGTTTGTTAAAGTGTTATATTTGAAAAAAAATAGACAGATTTTTAGAATTTTTGGCCATATAATAATCATCAGAAAGTGACGGTGAACAGTTCCTACGATCTGTCGTCTGTTTGAATTCGCCTCGCGAGAATTTCGAGTTGAAAATTTCACGCATGGATCGAGACATTCAGGCGCATGCTGCAATTTCTTTTGTCGCTTCGCGATTGAAAATTATGTCAGGATATACAGCACGGCGGAGGTTCGTTAATTGCATTGCCGTTAATACAGTTCTCCGTTTAATTCCGAATAGCCATCCCGCCAATTAGTCCGGATTAAGAAGGCTTTGCCATTTCTTTTCGTCCTATTCTCCGGCAATACAATAAAACTCCATTAATCTGGCCTCCTTTAATCCGGAACTTCGCTTAATTCGGTCGGCCTCGCATTTACTCCGCATCAACGAGCCTCCACCTCACTCATTATTACAACCCGATCCTAAACTCGTCTCTCATTTCAAAACCGACGAGGAGAAATCCGCTGCTAAAGTAAATAAGAATAGACTGCCGTCTTTAATAATTACGGTATTGTGTATTGTATTAACTTTACGTGATATTATAATAACGCGCGCTACCTAGAGAGAATAAAAGTTGGTTACAAAATGTCGCTATACAATCGCCATTGAATTTATAGTTCCGAGGAACTGTGTCAATTAGACGTATCCTTATATTTTTATACAATTTCAATAACTACATAAAATTTTAGACTAATCAGATTAACAATTTCAAATGTTACCGGGGTGAAAAAATAGATCAAGTGCTGTAGATTGTTTCTACTTTCGAGTTTGTATGTACGTTCGTTCGATAAATAAAATTTGAATTTTAGAAGAAAAATTTTGATTTGTACAACTGATGCAAATCTCGAACATGGCTATTTATCGGATCGACCATCGACGAGCCGATAAAGTATTTCAACCTCTGCAACTGCAGTTGCCGATTAATCGCGCAGAAGAGTAAGAAGAGCAAGAAGAAGAAGAAGAAGAAAAAAAGAACAACAGATGCCTAAAAACTTCCGGAAGAAGGCAATTCGCCGCGTACCATCGAAAACTCCGTCGCAAATATTCTCCGTGGGGAAACTTTTCCCGCGGCCAAACACTTCTTCCTCGGCGCGCGAGCCGACGAGAGCTGAATACCGGATGCGGAACTTTCACCACATTTCTTCCGCTAATGCCGCGGCCGGGGGCGTAGGAATAAGGTCAACCAAGGGATAAGGACAGGGATAAAGCGAACTTTCGTTGGATTGTTGAAAGCCTTGAGCCAAAAACCATCGAATCCATCCGGTTTATCCGGCAGCCATCGTGGTTGAATTAAAATTCTGCCACGAGTATCAGTCGAAGGAAACGGAGAGAGGGGGAAGGAGAAAGAGAGAGAAAGAGCTCGGTTAAAATGGCTTTTAGATCTCTTTCTCCTCACCCCCGTGTTCCACCATTTTCCTCTGTATTTTCGATGTGCCGCTTCGCATGCACAGGTCGGTATAATGCACGGAACCACGCTGTTTCGAACTACACTCGGCTGAAATTTTTCTACGCCATAGAGGACGCACGCACAATTTGAACAGGGTCCTCTAGTTTGCACAGTTGACCGCGAGATTTATCTCCTTTCGATCCGCAACCTTCGCGCGAATGTTGAGAAAAAGAAAGAAAAAAAAAACGAGAAAAGAAAGAGAAGAAATAAAACGAGGATCGAGAGGCACGACGAGAGGTTTGTTCGATCATTGAATTTCTATTAAACGCTGATTCATTTCCCTCGGAACTGCTCGAGCGATTTTACGAGTCTAAGTTGAAATTCTAATTAGACGAGCAAGTTCTGGGCAGTAAACGAGAAGAGCGTGCAGATTAGGGAGAGATTTTCAATGAAAATGAAAAAAACGCCCCGGTGAAATGTCTCTTTCTTTCCTTTTCTTTTTTTTTTTTTTTCATACGCGGATGCATGACGACATTACTGAAAACACGGCGAATAACAGAAAATTCGAACGTTGCCGTTGCCATCGAATTAGCTAGGTGTAATAAAAGAGGAAAACGGAGACGCGGGAATTTCGAATGGGAACTTTTTCTCTCCTCCAAAGCGTGAAACGTGAATTATCCCCTGGTCCAGAAGATTGCACTTTGCATGCAGGAGAATCTCGCACTCGATGCACGATAAACGTGACGCAGCAATATGCGGAACAACCGCATTTCCTCTCCTTCTATTTCTTTTCCCACCCTACCGACGCCGCCAGACGGCGCATTGACGAAAGTGCGCCTTGAAACGAAAGCCAAATTCGATAACAGTTGTTGTTCCTTTTCTCTCTCTCTCTCTCTCTCTCTCTCTCTCTCTCTCTCTCTCTCTCTCTCGCCCCTTTTTCCTCTTTCTGTCCGTCTCTTTACTCTTTCAACAGCTACCCAACGTTTTCCACGGCGATATGATTTTTCTTCCTGTTCATCGAATCAACGCCTCGTCGTCCCAACGTTATCGAGTCTCGGTGATATTACGCCGACGACGCGACGGCACGGGGATTTGAACTTTAAGCGGCGTCGTTTCAAAGCGTCGTTTCCCCGCGAAAAAATCCCCGAGACGAGACTCGAGCGAGAAAGTATCAATATCCTCTTACGGATACGGCATACATCTTTAATATCTCCCCCTTTAGAGTACTCGGGAATATTCTCAAGGATTTCTGCAATTCTTATTCGAGGAAGATATACGGCACGAGCCTCGCGAAACGATCGAACGAACGATACCGTAGCTTCCATCTGTCGACACGAGGAAATTACCATTCGAGCTCGCGAACGTCTAGCTCGTAATTTGCCTGTTTCATAATTTTTGGAAAATTCGCCTGAAAAGTTGTGAAAACTGGCACGTGTGGACCAGCACGTCACGTGGCAAGAACGTGCACGCGGTACGCGTGAATTTCTCCGCGAGAGCGTCGTAATCGAGACGTGAGGGAATTCCGAGTAATTTGTTATTTAAAGCCCACTGAGACGTAACTTTCGCAGAAGAAGAGCCGAGACAGAGAGGGAAATTTTATTTTTCCCTGGCGGAGCCGCGCGTGAGATTAATCCCCGACGATCAGCGATTCTCTTCTCGATAAACATTCCCTGAGATTTTTCTCGGAGTCTGCAAGAACGGCGGTGGTAATTGGCGTGGAACAGTAAGAGGAACGGTGGAAACGTTCCTCCGGAAATCCAATGAACTTCTCTGCGGCGCGAGAAATTAGGAGAACGAGTCGGGGATAAAGGAAACTACAACGAGGACGTAGAGGAGGGACGTAAGAAAGAAAGGTAGGAATCTTAGGTAATCAATCTTGGTGACGGAAAACGATCGGATGGCAACAACTGAGTGACGCGTGCGGAGGGGAAAAAAGGGGTGAAGGGGAGGAAAAAGAAGAGATCACCGAAGAAGAGAACGAACGACGACTCCGCGCTGATGAAACTAACCGCGCAGCAACCACGAGTCGTGTAATAAAGATTTGCAATGGAAATAGAGGCGATAGCATTTCTCAGTAGACGTCACGTTATCTGTTGCGATATTTGATCCCCCGCAGTGGCGCGTTCACCGTCGAAAAATATTAATCTTGCGTTTCTTGCGTTGCTGGCTCGATGCTACCGCGGTATACCGCTGAATCAGCCAAGTGTTTCAGTAGTATGCGCCATCTGCTTTCTCCCTAACCCTTTCTACAGCCGTTCTGTATTTTCATTCTTCCCATGGAGCCTTACTGTCGGCACCACGGCAGTCACGGCCCTGCACTTCGTTGAAAAACAGAATATTTCGCGTGGCAAATGGTAATAAGCGCTGGCTCCTGAGCGAGCGTTTCCTCTCGCGTTCGGCGTTTACATTTTGATGATGAAAATTTAGGTAAAAGCAGAATGCAATTCCACGTCTCTGTATATTGAAGAACCAACAATTTTTACGCCACCTCTCTGTGATCAATAATAAATCCCACTCGCTATAAATTAAATCCCAACTGTCGCCCTTGGTTCGTGAAAATTTGAACATTTCGTAGAAAATGAAATTAACTCGTGACAAGCAGCTCGTAAAACGTGCAACGCGAGAGCGCGAAAATTCCCCCGAAATCGTTCGTCCGGCATCCAGTTAAAAATGAACACGACGCAAAGAAAGAGAAATCCGCGAGTATTTTTCTTTGTTCGACAAACGAACAGGAGGATGCACAAGCGACCAAATAGACGGGCGTTACGGTGAAAATTCGCGTAACCCAGATGCGCGAGCATATAGACGAGAGGAATACTGGAGGAACGGCTAGAACGAGAGATAGGTTGGACGAAACCTAGGTGGAAATGGGTCTCGTTAAATTTTTGAAAATACTCGAAACTCGCTGACAAGACACAAGCACGTGAACGAGCATTTAAATAATCAGGGGAAGAGGGGACGTGTGTGTGTGTGTGTGTGTGTGTGTGTGAAATAGCGAGGAAAATAGGTGTGCAACGTCCCACACCGCCTTTCTACCGAGACAACCGACTTTCCGCGTGTTTGCACGCACGCGAAAGTTTCCAGTCGCCTTTCCGTGGAGCGTCTCTCTAAAGGGCTTCTCTCCTTGGAGAGCATTCGCTTTCTTCCGTCTCTTTGTCGGCCCTCTCGACGCGCGGCAGGGGAGGAAAGTGCAAAAGAGCGTGAAAATGCGAAAGAGCGCTCGAGAATGGTAAACGCTCCGAATGCTATAAAGGACATAATTTTCAGCGCCGTTGAAAAAGAAGGGAACAGAAGGAAGAGCGAGGAAGACGAGAACAGGCGCTCGTAAACTAAACTCGCGTACACTCCACTAGGGAAACGTTAAAAAAAAAGGGAGAGAGAAAAAGAGAGAGAGAAAGAGGAAATTAAAAGACACGTACTATTCATCTGCTCCCTTCCCTTTCTTTCTTTCTTTCTTTTTTTTTTTTTTTTTT